>NC_133618.1:136026626-136084126 GCF_048593235.1 Sminthopsis crassicaudata | reverse complement strand
CTGTAGATTCTCAATTATTTCATATTATCTGCAATTAACTTGAAGCGGAATTTCTCTTTCTATCTCTTCTTGCTGGATTTTGTTGACAGTGTGCAGAAATTCTGATGATTTGTGTGAGTTTATTTTATATTCTACAACTTTTAAAATTGTTTCAATTAGTCTTTTAGTTGGCTCTCTAAATAAACCATAATGTTATAAGGAAAAGTAATGATTTGTTTCCTCTTTGCATATGTTTATTACTTTAATTTCTTTTCTCTCTCTGTCTTTATTGTTATAGTTAATGTTTCTAGCTCTAAATTGAAGATTAGTGGTGATAATGCACATTCTTCATTTACCCATTTTCCATGGTCTTACTGGGAAGGCCTCTTGCTTTTCATTATTATAGATAATTTTGGCTCTTGGTTTCAAATAGATAATACTTATAATTTAAAGAAAAACTTTATTTATTCCTATCATCTTGGTTTTTTAAAAACAGAAATGCCTGTTGCATCTTGTCAAACTTTTTCTACAGCAATTGATATCATTTTATGATTGTTGTTTTTGTTATTAATATGGTGGATTGAGTTTGTAGTTTTCCTAATATTGATCCAGCCTTATAGTTCTAGTATAAATACGATCTGGCCATAGTGTATAATCTTTGTGTTATAAAGTGATAGGTTTTTTCTTTTTTTTTTTAATTAAAGCTTTTTATTTTCATATAATATATGCATGGGTAATTTTTCAACACTGACCTTTGCAAAACCTTCTGTTCCAAATTTTCCCCTCCTTCCCTTCACCCCCTCCCTTAGATGGCAGGTAGTAACAATACATTAAATATATTAAAATATATGTTAAATCCAATATATGTATACATATTTATACAGTTATCTTGCTGCACAAGAAAAATCGGATCAAGAAAGAAGAAAAAAAAAAACTACTAAAGAAAACAAAATGCAAGCAAACAAAAACAGAGAAAGTGAGAATTGTATGTTGTGGTCCACATTCAGTTACCACAGTCCTCTCTCTGGGTGTAGATGGCTCTCTTCATCACTGAACAACTAGAACTGGTTTGAATCATCTTTTTTTTTTTTTTTTTTTTTCTGAGGCAATTGGGGTTAAGTAACTTGCTCAGGGTCACAAGTGTTAAGTGTCTGAGATCGGATTAGAACTCAGATCCTCCTGACTTCAGGGCTGGTGCTCATCCATTGCGCCATCTAGCTGCCCCGAATCAATCTTGTTGAAGACAGTCACATCCATTAGAATTGATCATCATATAGTCTTGTTGCTGTGTATGATTTCCTGTTTCTGTTCATTTCACTCAGCATCAGTTCATGTAAGTCTCTCCAGGCCTCTGAAATCATCCTGCTGGTTGTTTCTTACAGAACAATAATATTCTATAACATTCAAGTATCACAATTTTTTCAATCATTCATGGGCATTCATTTAGTTTCCAGTTTCTAGCCACTATAAAGAGGGCTGCTACAAACATTTTTGCACATGTGGTTCCCTTTCCCTCTTTTAGTTCTCTTTGGGATATAAGCCCAGTAGAAATGCTGCTGGATCAAAGGGCATGCACAGTTTGATAACTTTTTGAGCATAGTTTCAAATTGCTCTCCAGAATGGTCGCATCCGTTCACAACTCCACCAACAATGCATCAGTGTCCCAGGTTTTCCATATCTTTCCCTGTCATTGTAGCCAATCTGACAGGTGTGTAGTGATGTCTCAGAGTTGTCTTAATTTCCATTTCTCTGATCAATAGTGATTTGGAGCATCTTTTCATATGACTATAATGCATATTCTAGATCTTTGTAGAAGAGATTTGTCAAGAAAGCTAAGCTACACATTTTCCTCTGCTCATCATTTTGACTATTCCTCTGCATCATTGTCTTTAAAAGCTATATATATAATGTTCATACTTTTGACATAGACATTACCAGTCTTTTTTATTTATTTATTTTTATTAATTTTATAATTATATTTTTTTTGACAGCACATATGCATGAGTAATTTTTTTTTTTTACAACAATATCCCTTGTATTCATTTTTTCCAAATTTTCCCCTCCCTCTACTTCCTCCCCTAGATGACAGGCTATCCCATACGTATTAAATGTACTACAGTATAACCTAGATACAATATATGTATGTAAATCCAATTTTCTTGTTGCACATTAAGAATTGGATTCCGAAGATATAAGTAACCTGGGTGGAGAGACAGTAGTGCACACAGTTTACATTCAATTCCCAGTGTTCCTTCTCTAGGTGTAGCTGACATTATCAGTCTTTATAGAGGAATTTGGTGCAGAAAAAAATCACCTTCTCATTTTTCAGAAGTCATACTTTATTGGTGACTGCTACCAATTTATAACAAAACTGTTTATTTGAGAAATGTGACTATATCTCTTTTGCTCCCTTCATGTCAGCTTGATGTTGGGGTGTCCTGACATCAATTATGTTTTGTGGTACCCTGACATCTGATTTCTATATCCCTGATACAAAGTACACTATAGCCTTTTACTCTTCATTCATTGGCTTCTGAAGTTATGGTAGAAACAACTACAGCCAGTAGCTGTGAGAAAGGTGCCATCATCTTTCTCACATCAGGGTTACTTGTAGTCAACATATAAAAGTTAAATGTTCACTGGTGGTCAACTCAAACTAGTGGGAAGAAGAATACTAGAAGCAGAACAATAGCCCGCCTGATTATGGTAGCCTAGGATCCTCCATGTTTTCCTTTTTGCCTTTGCAAAATATGCCTATGCATATGTGTGACTTGTCAATCAGTCACACACAGTGGTCAATCACCAGTTTTCTGGAAAAAGTAAATGGAAGCATAAATGATGTACAGATCTCAGATTATATATATATATATATATATATATATATATATATATATATATATTTCAGAGCCTGGAAACTGGAACCTGATTGATGATGACTTATATTTCAGGTTTAGCTTAGAGCTGAATATTTAGTACCAGTTGATTCCACTTTCTTGACTGTGAGAAAGTATTTTGCTAGGAATTCTGAGATATAATAGAAGGAGCTAGATGGCCCAGTGATTAGAGTGCTACATTTTAGAGTCAGGGAGACTTGAGTTTCAATATAGTCTTAGAGATTTACTAGTTTTGTGACTTTGGGCAAATGATTTAACCTATCCTGGCTTTGGTTTGTTCCTCTGTAGAAGGGGATAATAACCTCTACTTCTAAGGATTGTTGTATGAATAAAAGGGGATATTTTAAAGTGCTTTGCAAACTTTGAAGTATTGTTGTTGTTATTTTGTTACTACCCTATTCCATATTACTATTATTATTATTAGTCCCTTTCCTTGCAGGCCTGAATATGGAAGCTCTTCAGGATTTTTTGTTTGATTATGTATGTGGCAAGAATAAATATATAGTCACAGATGGGAGAGTTCAAGTGTATCAGATTTTATGACATAGACCATACAAATAATGCTTCAAAGAATCACAGAATGTTTGGGCTGGGAAGAGAACTTAAGAGATGTTACAAAGGGGATGCATGCTTTGGATAGGGATCAAACTAGATGAGCTCTTAGCTCTCTTCAAGCTTTATGTCTATAAAATGCTGACATTTTGAAATGATAAAAACCAGAGTTAAGAAAATAGTTCAACCAAGAAGGTTCTGCTTAGATAGGCTTCATAGAGTCAAAAACGTTACTAGAATATTATAAATAAATACCTTGTATTTATGAGAATGAGATGATAACAGCTTAAGTTCTTATCATGTCTATAAATTATTTGTATTGAAATAGTATAAAAAGCATTTAAGTCTCTATGGCAGACAATTGGGTGGGTGGGAAGAAAATTTCAGAGCAAAGGATCCTACTTGTTCAACCCATCCCTCTATAAATTTAGACTTGACTATAGCACTTTAATGATTTCAGATCCTGCCTGAAATGGATAGAAAAGGCAGTGTAGGGAAAGTATTGAATTTGAAGACAAAAGATCTTGGCTTGAGTTTTCTTTCTGATATTTAGTAGAAGCATGAATCAATCAATTTCTCTTTCTCAGTTTTAGTTTCCTTATCTGTAAAAGAAAGGGGCTGAGCTAGTTGACCTAGCATCTTTTTCAACCCTTCAAGCCTTGTGATATTCAGTAAAAAACAACAAATTTTCTTTTTTTTCTTTTTTAAATTAAATCTTTTTATTTTCAAAACATATGCATAGATAATTTTCAACATTTCTTCTTTTTTATTTTTTATTATATCTTTTAATTTACAGAACATGTGCATAGGTAATTTTTCAACATTGATCCTTGCAAAACTTTCTGTTCCAAATTTTCCCCTCCTTCTCCCCACCTCCTCCCCTAGATTATAGGTAGTCCAATATATATTAAATATGGTAAAATATATTCAACATTTCTCCTTGCAAAATCTTGTGCTCCAAATTCTTTTCTTCCTTCCTTCCTTTTCACCCTCTCCTCTAGATGGCAAGTAATCCAATATATGTTAAATATGTGCAGTTCTCCTATATATATTTCCACAATTACCATGCTGCATAGGAAAAATCAGATCAAAAAGGAAAAAAAAGTGAGAAAGTAAACAAGTAAACAAAAACAAAAAAGTGAAAATACTCTGTTATGATCCTCACTTAGTCCCCACAGTCTTCTGGAATATATTTTCTAAAATATGAATGTTGTTAATCCAGTGGTTAGGAAATATAATAATGTAGTAGACAAGACACAAGGCTGGGAGAAGTTAAGAAATCTGTATTGTCATCCATTATTCCAAATAGCTATCTTATATTGAGAAATGATTCTTACATGCTGAGATTCAGTTTTTGTCATCTGTAAAATGAAGGGATTGGGCTAGATAATCTTTAATATCCTTATCAGTGCTAACAATCTTTCTCATTTTTTGATGTTATGGGTCCAAATAGGAAGAAGATATATATGACTATTAAAAAATACTTTGGCATCCTTCAGTATAGAAGACCTCAGAATCCTTGAGGATTCAGTTATAGGTTCTGGTATTCCCTCATAGTCAAGCCTCTAAACTTTTACCCAAAGTAAAGGAAAGTAGAACAAGTACTGGATTTTGGGGTTGGCTCTTTGGGGCTCAGTATTGTCCCTTCTCCACTAGCTGAAACTCAAGAACATAAGCATAATGTGATAGGGTAGAGATGGTGGAATATGGGCTGTGTTTTCAGACTATAGAGTGTCTAACCAGGTATCAAGTCTCATCAGTTGTAGCTCCTTATCCTACTTCCTATCTTCTTATGGCTCCTCACAGAGAGGCACAGATTCCCTAGGAAATGTAAAGATGGAATACTTCTCCTGGGACAAAGATCTGAATGGCTGAATTCCATGGAAATAACCCCCATTCAAGTAGACACAAAAAAGAGAATTTTCCTCCAAGAAAGTATAGAACTTCATTTGTGTGTGGTCCTAGAAATGTTTCTCCTTAGAAACCTGCCATATTTCTCAGCAGAACTTATCTAACAAAACTGGAAACAAGGAGCTAAATCAAGCCCTTAGCCTTGAGCCTTATCCACAATTTTTCTTTATAGCACATTGGTTTTAGTGAGGGAAGATGCCCCATTCTTTTCAGCTCTGGCTCTCTGCTTTACTTCCTTCTCATGTCTTAGGAATTCATGCTTTCCTTCTGATTCAGTATTAGACAGCTACCTTCCTTGGGTATTGTATGTGAGAATGAATAATAAATCAGCATTAATCAAACAGCTACTATGTGCTAGGTTTTGGGAATACAAATAGAAAAATGAAGTTCTTATTGTTCCCACGGTGTAATTGGGTGATACAACATATATAGAGTAGTGGTGGATGGGGAAGACAGGATTGGTTTTAGGAGTAAAAGGGATTATGAATGGAGCCATATGGCAATGACTGATATGTTGGTGGCAATAATAGAATTTATCTAATTATTGTTTCTAGAAAAAGATTGAGAAGTGAAAAGGGGAAAAATTATGGATAGCTGGAATAATATATGGTAAGATGCCTTTAGCAACTCCTGATTTGTTGATGGAAAGTTCCAAGTAATGTGAAGCAGTGACTGGAACCCGTAAGATAGAGTATTTTAGACCAGTTTTCCCTTATTCACCCACCAATTAGTCTAGCTAAAACCCAGAGTAGAGTGTCAGAAAACACCGAAGAAAGTAGGGGAGAAGAAGGAATAGGGGAGCAGTGATCAGCAAAGGATTCAGGAGACTGTTTTTTTTTATTGTTATGTTTTTTCCCTATTCCTCATCTTTCCTAAGAGATGACACTGAAAGACTAGAGGACTTTTAGAGACTCTTAGTTGCCTGATCTGAAAAATTCAGCATGTATCATAGTGCATATCACTTAATGAATGTTTGCTAAAATGAATTGATCTGACTGGGTCACCATGCAACAGAGTCAAAAGGAATGAGGGAGAGAGAGGAAGAGAGAAGGAGCAATGAGGGATTATGGACAAACAAAGAACTTTCGGTGGAAGACCTTGGCCAAAGTAGTTCACTTAATCCGAACCTAGTAGTTCTGTGGTTTCACATATGTTGTTTATATTTCTATAACAAATATTTCTTCATTCTTAGATTTCTCTGTCAGTCTCTCTTCTCCCCCTTTCTCTCCTTTTCTCTCTCTCTCTTCTTCTCCCCCTTTCTCTCTTTGTTTATCTCTCTTAAAATAAAACTTTCTTCTGTAATTTTATAAGTAGGGAGTCAGTTTGGTACATTGGGGTCACCATGTATTTTTTTCTCTCTTCTTTTTTGTGTGGAAGCTACTAATTAAAAGAGTGAAAAAAGTCCACAAAGTAGACAAGAGGTTGCAGAACCATGAGTAGCATACTTTGAACATACCTATGTAGCTGGGCTTCAGTGATTACTGCTAATGGTATCACCAAATTTAGGGCATTGTGGGGTAGGAAGGAAGGAGAGAACATTTTGTGTGGGTGTCTACATTTCTAGTTATTCCACTTATTCAAACACAATGCTAAGGGCAATATTTACCCCCTTGGAGAGAAGAAAAAGGGGCAGCCAGAATGGTTGCTCCCTTTGTTCTATCTTAGCCTAGTTTCTCTTGCCTTGGAATGTGCCCTACAAACCAGAACCACATACGTCACCAGCTCATTGTGAGTTGAGTTGTTGACTTTTAGCCAATGGATTTAGAGGGGTTAGTTGAAACAGCTATATTATTTTATTATTGTAAAAGTTTCTATTAATTTCTTTTGCTTTTGTATTTTACATAATTCCTGACTAATTTCCCCCCTGCCTAAACCCATATTGGGACAAACAAAAGCTATTAAGAAAAAACAAGCAACAATAATGAGAACAAAAAAACCCCCTGTGTTTGACAGCAGTCTATGGCAAAGCAGTAGTAGCAAAGCTCCTTACATAGAGGAGAGAAATGTTTTTCATCATTTTTTTCCCACTGTCATATATAGTTTATATAAATATACAGTTTGATAGAGCATTTGGGGAGTAACTCATGGATGAAATATCCCTTTATTGAAGAGGTAGAACCTTAAGCAGGAAACAGGCTACTGTGAATTCTGATTTGATATCTTTTTTATCATTATCATCAGTTGTCATCAACATCTTCTTCCTTCTCCTCCTCCTCCTCCTCTTTAGCAACCTACCCATGTTTAGAACACCTACTAAAATGTTCCTCAGATGCTGCACTATATGGTGTGGAAGTGGCTACTTCTTTGCTATCATAAAAGTCCTTTTATCAGTACTTTTGACTTCCTGTCTTTGATTCCCTTGAGTTGAAGACTGTCAACACACCGCATTAATTTTTGAGCTTTCCATGTCAAGTTGGGTGGCAACTTTCCTGAGGTTCATATTTTAAAGATCTATCATTTTTTAGGTGGAGATGATGAGAGTATAGCTTCTAAGGGAAACAGCAGTAAGGAAGGCCACCCCTGGCGACCTTAGAGTGCTTTTATTTTGTCAATGATTCTAAAGTCTTCTGGGCTAGGAATATAACATTTCTTCCCTTAGACTTTAGGGAAGATATATTAATGATTCTGGGACCCTCTGACCTTAGAGTGCTATTATTCTAACAATCAGTATGTCAATGATTATAAAGTGTTCTGGCCTTAGAATAGTCCTACAAACATTGCTGACTGTCTGATACATAATCTGCTGGTCAGTGATAACCAAATTCCTGAGACCAGTCCTCAGTTCTAACTCTAGGCAATAAAATTAACATATCAGTGACCCGAAGAACTAGATAAATTTGTCTCCTTGCTCCTGGTTCTTTGCTAAATTCTTTTGAAATTTAGCTTGCTTCAGTTGACATTACAATATAATAAACTTTGCCCCTTGATTTGGATATGGGTTAAAGCCTGCAAAATTATTTTGAGACACCTCACAACATGGGTCTACAACTCTCAACTTTTTTGAGGTCTCTTCTGAACCTCAACAGAGGCACTCCTTTCACCCACTCATATCACTCCCCCCTTCCCAGACTACTTGGGAGATGATCTTGTATTGCTAGGGTTGAAAAAATGATCATTCCTCAGCCCATCTGGTACTTAGACAACCAATCAATACTTGTAGCCTTTCTAATTTGTCAGGATTTGTCAAAGTTCATGTTTTGCTGACTTAATTAGACTTTCTGAATCCAGCCAGAATCACCTCCACATTCTGATGAGGCTTCAGAGTAGGATTTTAGTAGAGGTGACAGAGAAAAAAAAAAGAATATATATATATATATATATATATATATATATATATATATATATATAATTTTTTTAAACCAAACCTTGGGGATTTCTTCATTTTAGGGAGATCTGGGTAAGGAACTTCTACAAAAGCAGATTAGCTTTTCTCTGAAACTGATTGCCATAGTCATAGAAAGTCATAAAAAGATCAAATAATGTGCTCAAGGTCACACAGCCAGTATTTGACAAAGCTGAAACTTGAACCCGAGCCTTTTTGGTTCCATGGTCAATTTACTATTCCACTTCTCACAGCCTTTGGGAAAAAAGGGGAGACAGAAGGTAACTCTGTTTGAAGCTTTAATTTAGTATCTTGTATTTTTTGGATTGGTTTACTTAAAAGAAGCCAATTCCAGTGCTATCTCTGAAACCTTTGACTTTAACCAAATCACTTCCTATTTCTGGGTTGTAATTTCCTCTTCTGTCAAATGAGGAAGTTGGACCTAAGAATCTGAGATTATTTTCACTCTGATTCCAGTTGTGAAGTAGAGAGGAACTGAGTACCAGGAGTTAGAGAGAGCCTCTCACAGGAAATTGCATTTGTTGAGAGCTCGTTTGGGTGGATGTTTATAGATGGGGGGAAAGCCATATGCTAGACAGATAAATGGAATATGATTCTAATGACATTATTTAGAAACACTTTAGCTAAATGAACGTTTGAGGCCCGCACCAACTGTGCTTCTTCCTGGGTAGTGGAATGCTTCTGCTTAGTGTAACAAGTGTTAACTCAGCCTTCTCAAAAGCTTTGAAAAGGGACAGCAGCCTTTCAGTAGATTAAGACATTAAAAAACAATGGGGATGGATGTAAATAATCTAAAACATCAGATTTTTATCTTTCCAGTACTGGTATTATGAAAACAAAATTCTTCTTAATGAAGGTCCCTGGGCCAGGCAAGGGACAGATTCATCAATGTATGAGTTTGTGTATAACACAAAGGGAAAATGGACCTTGCTCAGAGGGTGGAGGCTTTTCCTGCTCTGCTGGGTCAGAAGGCTTCCTTAAGTTGAAAGAGAGGACCTGACAAACCCTATATGAGCCTCTCTAGTCTTGCATTCTATATTCTATATATTCTATATTCAAGGCTTATTCATTTGGGTTTATTAGTTTGAAGGGCAATGTTGGTTTAATTGTCATCTGCTATTGATCTCTGCTGTTTTGCAACTATTTTGTGGAATGGAAAAATCCCCATTGGATTTGGGGTCAAAAGACCCAGGTATGGCATTGGGAAAATAATTTCTCTTCTCTGGGCCTCAGTTTTCTTATCTATAGAATAAGGGAGCTGGATTAGGTGGTCTTGAACATTATATCCAGCTCTAAAATTTCTAGTTGCACATAGGATTTTGTGTCTGCATTCCATTCTTTATCTCATGGCTAACTGATACGTTACTTCTTGTTACTTAGAAGGATCTGAAGGACTTGTGTACATGCCAACTGACAAAATTAATTATAATGCAAGATTTGTTTCTATTGAGGTTTTCCAGAATTAGGATGTACTCCCTCTATTCTACCTGATTTCTCCATTACTATTCAATACACAGTTTTTGAGAGTCCTCTTTCCTGAAAAAACATGCTCTGCTTTATTGTCCTTGGCTTGTTTTTTAGTGTGTTCAACTCTTCATGACCCCATTTGGGTTTTCTTGGCAATGATAATAGAGTGCTTTATCATCTCCTTCTCAAGGTCATTTTAGAGAAAAGGAAACTAAGGCAAACAGAGCAAAGTGGGCATCTATACATATGCCATGTCTTTCTTGTTTAGCTACCTGCCTTACTTTGAGAATTCCTAATTTTAACAACTCTAAATGGCTCAGTCATTTATCAAAGGTTATTGTTCCTTGACTTCAGGAGAATCTCTAGGATTCAGCCCTAGGTCTGATTTTTTTTTCCAGATTAGAAATGTGTTCTTGCTTTGTGAATTCTCTTTTTAAAAAGATAATTATCTTTGTGAAAAATGCCCTAATTTAGGCACATTAAGACTATAAATTCCAGATTGAACTATTTGACCAATTTAGGTGTTAAGGCCAGCATCCCACGTGTATGGCCTGCATTGCCACATTTAAATAATTAATAAATTGGTATGAGTTGTCCTTCCAAGAGTGCAGATGCCAACTTTACTGCTTCTTTCCTGAATAACCCGTCTTCCTACAAATTCTCCATAGGAGATCTCTGTAAGATGGTAGAGTTCTCCCTCCCAGGATTTTTATATTTCATGGATACCAGTACAGCATTCAGATTTTCTATCAGTTACCTCTCAACTGCTACATAACCAAACCACCTCCTTTTTCAGTCATTCATATCCCTGCTGATGCCTTTTATGCCATTTCAAAAATAGTTTTTACTAGCTATATGCTGGGGCCTACTTAAACTCACCATGAATATATTTATTGTTCTTTGAATCACTTGCCAACTTAATTCTTTGAAGATCACAGTGTTCTTTAATTTGTATTCATTTGAATCACTAGGAAAATATTAATATTAAGAAGACAGTCTTTGGGGGTCATTAAATGTGCTGCATGATTTCTCAAATGTAACTCATCCTCATATTACATTCTGGGCCCAACTCACTGTCCATTTTGTAGTCTCATGTGCTCACAGCCTCACACAATGGGCCACCTATTCAATGACATGCCAAAAAATCTGGCCAATGTGATAGTAAGAATTATATATTTGTACACATATATGCTTATCTATCACTTCAAATTTTACTATTTTTCTATTTACTATTTTAGTTTCACAATAACTCCATAAAGTAAATTAGTTCTCAAGTGTGGTCATTCCTATTTTACAGATGAGAAAACTGAGGTATAGAGAGGTTAAATGATTTGCATATACCCACTCAGGTAATAAGTATCAAAAGTAGCATGTCATCTTGTGTTTTCACTGGGAATGGAAACCCCATTTCTGTTTTTGATAGTATAACTAAGCTGGTGAGTTATAGGAATGCTATAGGTATAGTATAGTTAGGTACTGGTAAAGCAAGCCATCAAATAACCAATAAATATTTATTAGGCTTCCATTATGTGTCAGGAACTGTGCTAAACTTTGGGGATGCAAAAAAAGAGGCAAAAGACAATCCTTGATCTCAGGGAGCTACTAATCTAAAGGGGGAGACAGCATGGAGAAAAATATATGCAAAATAAGCCATTTATAGTATAAATAAGAGATAATTAACAGAGAGAAGGCATTTGAATTAAGAATTAATTCAGTCTTTCCTTCCCAGTCTTCAGATCATCCTTTTTATCAGTGAAAATGAAAACAATATAATAAGTGAATTGGGAAGCTGTCCTGTAGAAAAAGATTTAAAGGAAGTCAAGGAGGTCTGGAATCAGAGTGGAGGAAAGACATTCCAGAAATGGGAGACAATCAGAGAAAATGCCTGCATCCAAGATATGGAATGTCTTATCCATGGCATAGCAGAGGCCAATATCATTGGAACAAAATTTTAGTGATCAAATGGATGATGGGAATTGGAATGGGGAAAGACTTGAGGCAGGCACACCCACTATTAGCCTATTACAATAGTTCAGGCACAAGGTGATGAGGCCTGTGCTACAATGGTTTCATTTTGAGAGGAGAGAAAATGATATATTGAGAAATGTTGCAAATATGAAATCGATAATCCTTATCAACAGATTGGATATGTGGGAATGAGAGATGACTCTAGGATGACTCTTAGGTTGCAAGCCTGAAATACCAGGAGGATAGTGTTGCCCTTTATTGTAACAGAAGACAGGAGTGAGGGGAGAGTTTATGGGCAATGATAATGAGTTCTGTTTTGGACATCTTGAATTTAAGATGTCCATTGGACATCCTGTTTGAAAATGTTTTAGAGGCAGTTAGAGATAGGACATTAAAGATCAGGAGAGAATTTGGGGCAGAATAGGTAGATTTGAGAATCATGAGCATAGATCTGTAATTAAATTTTGGGGAGTTTATAAGATCACCAAATGAAGTATTGTAGAGGAAAGAGAATCGAGTCCAGGACAGAACCCTGAGGGACACCTAGATCTGGAAGAAGATACAACAAAGGAGAAAGTGAAAAACAGTTCATATAGGCAGGAGAACCAGGAGAGAAGAGCGTCCCCAAAAGCAAAACAAAAGAGGGTATCATGGAGGAGAGTGATTAACAGTGTTGAAGTCTATGGAGAGGTCAAAGAGAATGAGGATTGAGAGAAGGTCAATGGATTTTGAACTTAGATCATTAGTAACTTTGGAGAAAGCAGTTTCAGTAGCCTGGTAAAGTTAGAAGTTGAATTGAAAAGGTGCTAAGAAGAGAGTGAGAAAGTGGAGGTACCTATTGTAGATGGCCTCTTTTATGAGTTTGACTATAAAAGGAAGAAGAGATAGAGGACAAAAGCAAGGATGAAGGAATCAAGAGAGGGTTGTTTTCAACATGGGAGGAGACATTGGCATGTTTTAGGCAGTAGAATAAGAACTGGTAGACAGAGAGATATTGAAAATAATGAAAGAGTGGGACTGTCATAAGGGGTAATTGTTGAAGGAGACAGAATGGAATGGGATTACCTGAAAAAAGTGTAAGGGTTAGCCTTTGTAAGGAGAAGGGCCACTTCATCATGTTAGATGGGGGTGAAAGAAGAAAGTGGAAGAAGGTGTCTGAATGTTAGGAAATGAGGGAGAGAAAAGAAGTGGGAGATTATGGTGAATGGCCTTAATGTTCTTTTCTGTAAAAAAATGAAGTGAGGTTTTTAACTAAGAGATCAGGGAAGGGGTAAGGCACTGGAGGTTCAAGAAGGTGTGAAAAGATTTGGAAGGAGCTGCTACAGAGTGGAATAATGAGTTGATAAAGGAGGTATAGTAGAATTTCTCAGTAGCAGTAAGGATCAAGGTGAGGCTATGTAACATAAACTTGTCATGGACCCAGGAAGAGTTTCTGCACCTTCATTTATCCATCACATGTATAGGAGCAAAAAGCAATGAATAGTGAAATGATCCAAGACTGGGCATATTTGACAATATGATAACTAGGGCTAATATGATGAGTAGAGATACAAGAAGGGAGAATGGTGTAGAGTTGAATTGCTTCACCAAGAAGTCAAAATGGGGAGAAGAGGAGAAAGTGACTAATTCAGGGAGATGACATCTGACTATTGAAATAGTTAGTATCTTTTTCTAGTCCATTTTCCCACTCAGCTGTTAAAGTGATCTTTCTAAAATGTAGGTCTGCTCCTATTTTCCTCTCTCCCCCAAACTCTAGGGACTCCTTATCACCTTCAGGATGGAAGCCCTTCAACCACCCTCATTCCCACCCCACTTTTCTAATCTCTTGCCTTCTACCTCGCACACTCCACATATCTGCCCCTCCCTGTGCATTCTGTGATCCTGTGACACAAACTCCTCTTGAAATTTCTTGAATAAGACACTTGATTTTCAGACTCCAGGCATTTTCACTGGCTATCATCCATACCTGAAATGTTGTTCCTTTTCATCTCTGCTTCCTAATTTCTGTGACTTCCTTAAAGTTGTAGCCAAAATCCTATGTTCAATGAAAAGCATTTCCCAATCCTTCTTAAGTCTAGTGTATTTCCTCTGTTGATATTTTCCAATTTATTCCATATATTTAGCTTGTTCATACATAGCTTTTTGTATGCTATCTCTCTCTATTAGATTGTGAGTTTCTTGAGAGCAGGAATTGCCTTTTATCTTTCTTTGTTTTTAGCAGAGTACCTGATTTAGAATAAGCTTTTAATGCTTTTTTTTTTTTTTTTGATAAACCAATTGTCATCTTCAACCTTGTATTCAACTACAAAAAGCAGTTATTTTATTTATTTGTGTCATAAAATACTAAATAGAAAAGAATAATGGAAACATAGTGATTTGTCCCCAGATCATTTCTATCTGAACTTATGGGAAAAGATGAGAAGAATGAAATAATAACAATGACAATGACAACAACAACATATTTTAAAAGGAATCAAATAACGCCCAATGGGCAGCATTCACTCAGCTCATCAAACACTGGGTTGACAAAGGATAATTTGTTTATAGAAATGAAAAAGGCTTATGATAGCCTTTTTATCATTTATTAACAGATCATTGTCGTCAGAAATTATAGACAGGTTATCTTTGAGAAAGCCAGATGTATTGACTAATGCAGATTTTGCAATAAAGTGGTAGAAGTGGGCAACATATCACTGCATGTTGCAAAAATTTAGCTTCTGCTGGATAGTTAGAAAGATACCATCAGCTGGCTAGAATTACATATTCACTTTCCTTTATAAACTAATAGATGACAAATGCCTGAGTTGTAAACAGAAATCACAAAATATTTTGTGCTATTTAACATATAAACTCTTTGGGAACTGGAGCATTATTACAGATAATGATTATCTACCACTATCTGAATACAACATTGATACATAAAAATTCAGAACAGCTTTTTAAAATAGATGCCATTATATCAAGTACTCACAATCTTTAATTAGATGCAATAAAAAGCTTTTGAAATATGGAGAGATAGAGAGGAAACAACCACAGGAGAACAGGAAGTCATTCCTGTTGACCTGCTTGTTATTGGAGCTATCTCAATGATGCCTTTAATAACTCTGTAGATTAATTTATACCCTAGGGGCAGCGAGGTGGCGCAGTAGATAGAGCACCAGCCCAGAATTCAGGAGGACCAGAGTTCAAATCTGGTCTCAGACACTTAACACTTCCTAGCTGTGTGACCCTGAGCAAGTCACTTAAGCCCAGCCTTAGGGGGGGAAAAATTATACCCTAATACTCTTATTCAATTACAAAAGCAGACTTTTTCATCCTCACAATAGAACATAGTACATGAAATCCATAAAAACATAGTGAGATAGAGATTTATCCTTGAACTATTTCTATCTTACCCTAATACTCTTATTCAATTACAAAAGCAGACTTTTTCATCCTTACAATAGAACATAGTACATGAAATCCATAAAAACATAGTGAGATAGAGATTTATCCTTGAACTATTTCTATCTAAAGCACATCAAAAAAGATTAGGTAAGTAATAATAGTATTACTTAACATTTACATAATACTTTAAGGTCTGCAAAAGTCATATTATTATCTCATGAATATGAGTGTTAGAAGGATGATTTAAACAGAGCTGCTAACCTTTTGTGTGCCTTGTGGACTAGTGAAGACTAGGATATTCTCAGAATAATATTTTCAAGTGCATAAAATCACAGGATTACAAAGAAAATCAATTATATAAAAATAGAATTAAAAAAATTTTAAAAATGGAATTCAAAGAGTGTAGATTAAGAACTCTTATTCTAAAAATGATGCAATTCTTAAAACACTTTGCCCCTTATCAATTATTCTGATAAAATCACTGCAGAAGTAGAAAGGAGTTGTATAGGACTGAGGACAGTTTTTTGCTTTTTTTCTCTCTGTCTGTCTTTGTCTCTGAATGTCTCTCTGCCTCTCTCTCTGTGTCTCTGTCTCTTTCTATCTCTCTGTCTCCATTCTCTCTCTCTCTCTCTCTCTCTCTCTCTCTCTCTCTCTCTCTCTCTCTCTCTCTCTCTCTCTCTCTCTCTCTCTCTCTCTTTCTTCTAGAGGCACAGTAGATAGAACACTAGACCTGGAGTCTAGAAGATATTAGTTAAAATCTAGCCTTAGATATTTAACTCTGTGACCCTGGGCGAGTCAATCTCTGTTTGCCTCACTTTGCTTCAGTACTATTAGTAAATAGCACTCACTTCCCAGTATTTTTGAGAGGGTAAAATGAGATAATATTTGTACAAAATTCTATTAACATTGAAATGTTATATAAATTCTGTCTATTGTTATTAGCTATTATTATATGCTTAGCTAAATTGATAGTAATCCAAAAATCTAATTCAATCCAGCAATGATTTGCTAAGCATCTAGTATATGTTGGGCACTATTTTAGGAAGAAGGAATACAAAGAAAAAGTGAAAAACAATATTTGTCTTCAAGGAGCTTCCTTTCTACTGAGAGATACAAGATGGAAATAAGTATATACATGATAATATGAGGAGAGAGAGTTCACCAACAACTATGGAGATGATAAAAGGTTTCCTGTAGGAAATGGCACATCACCTGAGAAGCTAGTCCCTCTAGAGACAGACATGAGGTTATATGCATTCCAGACATGGAGCACAGACAGTACAAAAATAGGGAAGGGACATGGAATGCTAAATTCAAGGAAAGAAAGTAGTCCACTTTTCCTGAAATAGAGTGTATACATAGAGAGAAAAAAAGCCTGAAAGATGGGTTAGAGCTAGATTGTGAAATCTTTAAATGCCAAGCTAGGGCATTTATATATTATCTTAAATGTAATAGGGAAAAATAAAGATTCTTAAGCAAGGGAATGATGAAACCAGATTTGTTTATTTGGAACATTATTATGGAAATTTTGTGCAGTATATATTAAAGAGAGGAGAGACTGGAACTCAAAAGTATCTGTGATGAATAAAAGACCTTGCAGGTATTTTCAAAAGAAAAAAAAAAGACAGTTTCCTCTCTTTAGGGTACTGTAAGTAATACACAATTTATATGAAGTAAATACAGTATAATTCTTTTTGGTTCAGACTATTAAAATTGGGAGATGTTATAATCAAATAAAGGATTGAAATTATCACAAAGAATAAAACAAATAATTTCAAATAGAGAAAACTGAAAAATTTTAGTGTGAGCAAAATCAATACCAGTAGAATAAGAAGGAAAACTGTTAATTAGGAAAAATCTTTGTATCAAATATCTGATAAAGGTCTAATATCAATTATATATAAAGCATTAATAAATATAAAAGTCTAAGAGAATTTAAATGATCAAAGGATTTGAACAAATAGTTCTGAAAAGAACGGGAAACTTTTGACAACCATATGAAAATTTACTCCAAATAATTAATGATAGGAAAAATACACATCAAAATAGCTCTGGATTCTCATTTCACACTTAGGAAATCAACAAAGGCAATAAAATATGCAAACAGTCAATATCAGAGAGGTTGTAGAAAGACAGGCACACTAATATACTGTGAGTGGAGCTGTGAATTGGTACAATTACTTTGAAAAACAGTTTGGAATTATGCTAAAAATGATTAAAATATCTATATCCCACTGCTAGGTGTGTATTCTAAAGAAGTCAAAGACAAAAAGAAAGGTTTCATATATACCAGAATATTCATAGCAGCACATCTTGTATTCTCAAAGAACTGTAATCAAAGCAGATGCCATT
The DNA here is from genome assembly GCF_048593235.1 of Sminthopsis crassicaudata. Lineage (NCBI taxonomy): Eukaryota > Metazoa > Chordata > Mammalia > Dasyuromorphia > Dasyuridae > Sminthopsis > Sminthopsis crassicaudata. The sequence continues at coordinate 136,066,273 of NC_133618.1, read as the reverse complement.
GACTAGAGAATAATGAACAACTAAACAAATTGTGTCCGAGGAATGGAATGGAATGCTACAACACCAGAAGAAATAAGAGAATTCAGACCAAGACAGTGAGACACAAATGAATGAAAAAGCATTTATTATATGCATGTGATATGTCTATGCACTGGGCTAAATTCTGGGGATACAAATTAAAAATCAAAGATGGTCCCTGTACTCAAAGAACTCATATACCAATGGGGGAGACAACATACATAGAAGAGTGGTGGCCAGGAAGGGGACACTTTGATCCTAAAATTTACAGGGAGTGAAATATCCCATTTAGGAAAAATGGCAGAATTAAATAGATCATGGTGCTAGATTTGAGTGGCTGAAAGGCAAAGAAGGAAAGTAAAAGGCAGACATGTGACAGCATGGTGGCTGGCAAGGCTGTAGGAAAACTCGGCAGTGAAGAGAAGAGTATTTTTTACTTTCCTGAAAAAGTGATTTGGGAAGCAAACATTAACCAGTGCAGTAGAGGCCCTAAGGGAGGATTCTGGTGGTGAAAGGGTTGAAAGCACCAAGGCATGATCTTTCGTGTACAAAGCAAATATCAGCATACTCTGATGCTTTGTTTTATTGCACATTGTAGATACCGTGTTTTTTTTTTTTAAAGTAAAGATTTGTGACAACCCAGAGCAAATCTATCAGAACCATTTTTTACAATAGCATGTGCTCTCATTGTGTTTCTGTGTCACATATTGGTAATTTTCATAATATTTTAAACTTTTTTGTTAGTATTAAATTTGTTATGATAATCTGTATTCAGTGTTCTTTGATTTTACTAAATTAGTTGTTTTGGGGCACCATGAACCATACCCAAATTAGACAATGAACTTAATTGATAAATGTTTGTGTGTATTTTCACTGTTCCAGTGTCTAACTGGCCCTATCTCTCTCCCTTTCCTCAAGCTACCCTATTCTCTGAAACATACAAAATTGAATCCAAACTAATTAACAACTTTGCAATGGCCTCTAAGTGTTCAAGTGAAAAGAAGACAAGAGATGTGGCAAACTTCATTGTTGCCTTATTTTAAGTTGCCACAACTAATCCAACCTTAAGCAATCACCACTCTGGTCAATCAGCAGCCATCAACGTTGAGGTAAGACTTTCCATTAGCAAAAAGATTATGATTCACTGAAGGCTCAAATGATAGTCATCATTTTGTAGCAATAAAATATTTTTAATTAACACATGTACTTTTAAAAGATATATTACTATTGGACTCTTATTAAGTTACAATGTAATGAAAACATAACTTTTATTTGCATTGGGAAACCAAAAATTTCATATGCCTCCCTTTTTTATGATATTTGCTTTATGGTCTAGAACTGAATCTACGTCTCCCAGGTATGTTTGCAACATTGCTCTAAAGCCAGTCAAAAAGGCTATCTTGAGAATTGTTAAATTTTCAGTGAGCATTTGCACTTTGAAATATGCAAAAGCTATAATTCTGGGTCTGAGTTATTGTTTTTTTTTTGTTGTCGAGACTTGAGAAAATAATGAAGAGAAAGTTAATAAATAGATGAAATTTAAAAGTGGGTTTTACATACATTTCTCCCTAGACAACTTGTTAAACATTTACAGCATACTATTTTTTTTAAATTTTTTATTTTATTTTATAATTATAACATTTTTTTGACAGTACATATGCATGGGTAATTTTTTACAACATTATCCCTTGCACTTACTTCTATTCAGATTTTTTCCCTTCCTCCCCCAACCCCCTCCCCCAGATGGCAAGCAGTCTTATATATGTTAAATATATTACAGTATAATTTAGATACAATATATGTGTGTAGAACCGAATTTTTTGTTGCACAGGAAGAATTGGATTCAGAAGGTAAAAATAACAGTTTACATTCATTTCCCAGTGTTCCTTTTCTGGATGTAGCTGATTCTGTCCATCATTGATCAATTGGAATTGGATTAGTTCTTCTCTATGTTGAAGAAATCCACTTCCATCAGCATACATCCTCATACAGTATCATTGTTGAAGTGTATAATGATCTTCTGGTTCTGCTTGTTTCACTCAGCATCAGTTGATGTAAGTCTGTCCAAGCCTCTCTGTATTTCTCCTGTTGGTCATTTCTTATAGAACAATAATATTCCATAACATTCATATACCATAGTTTACCCAACCATTCTCCAATTGATGGACATCCATTCATCTTCCAGCTTCTAGCCACTATGAAAAGGGCTGCCACAAACATTTTGGCACATACAGGACCCTTTCCCTTCTCTAGTAGTTCCTTGGGGTATAAGCCCAGTAATAGTATGGCTGGGTCAAAGGGTATGCACATTTTGATAACTTTTTGGGCATAATTCCAGATTGCTCTCCAGAATGGTTGGATTCTTTCACAACTCCACCAACAATGCATCAGTGTCCCAGTTTTCCCACAGCCCCTCCAACATTCATCGTTATTTGTTCCTGTCATCTTAGCCAATCTGACAGGTGTGTAATGATACCTCAGAGTTGTCTTAATTTGCATTTCTCTGATCAATAGTGATTTGGAACACTCTTTCATATGAGTGGAAATAGTTTTAATTTCATCATCTGAAAATTGTCTGTTCATATCCTTTGACCATTTATCAATTGGAGAATGGCTTGATTTCTTATAAATTAAAGTCAATTCTCTGTATATTTTGGAGATGAGGCCTTTATCAGAACCTTTAACTGTAAAAATGTTTTCCCAATTTGTTACTTCCCTTCTAATCTTGTTTGCATTAGTTTTGTTTGTGCAGAAACTTTTTAATTTGGTGTAATCAAAATGTTCTATTTTGTGATCAACAATGATCTCTAGTTCTCCCCTGGACACAAACTCCTTCCTCCTCCACAAGTCTGAGAGGTAAACCATCCCATGTTCCTCCAATTTATTTATGATTTCGTTCTTTATGCCTAAATCTTGGACCCATTTTGATCTAATCTTAGTATGTGGTGTTAAATGTGGGTCCATGCCTAGTTTCTGCCATACTAATTTCCAGTTTTCCCAGCAGTTTTTGTCAAATAATGAATTCTTATCCCAAAATTTGGGATCTTTGGGTTTGTCAAAGATTAGATTGCTATTTTTATTCACTATCTTGTCCTGTGAACCTAACCTATGCCACTGATCAACTAGTCTATTTCTTAGCCAATACCAAATGGTTTTGGTGACTGTTGCTTTATAATATATACAGCATACTATTGACTGCAGGAATGTTGAAGCTGTAGTGGAGGTCAAAGAGCAGGTACTAGAGTGAAGACATATTTGAATGGATGCAGAGTGATATAAGCAGAACCAGGAAAACAATATACACAATAACTGTAACAATGAAAAGGGAAAGAACAGAAAATGAAGCTCAATAGACTACTGTAATTATAGCAACGAGGATATTTGGCATCTCTTTTGAAGAAGTTGGTGACCATGTATGTGAACATCACATATGTTGTTAGATTTTGCTAAAAGTGTTGATTTTAGTGAATTGCTTTTTTTTCTTTTTGTTTATTTATTTATTTATTTTTGTTACAAAGAACATCTAACTATGGAAGACAGAGGGAAGGAATATATTCAGAAATAAAGGAGATATAAAAGCAAAAGATAACATTTTTCCAAAAAAAAAGGGAAAAAAAGGTGAATTAACTAAGCTGAGCTTTATCAAAATAAACTAAATACTCCAGGAAACTGAAGAGAAGAGAGAATATATTCTAAGCAGGGGGGAGAGCCTTTACAAAGGCACAAAAACAGGAGATTCCATGCCTTGTGTACGGAAGACTAAGTAAGTAGGCCAATTGGAAATTTGTTCCAGAACATTGAGGATGTGAAGGGCTTAATGTGAAATATGTCTATAGACATAAAGTGCAGTCAGATTACAAAGGATTCTAAATGTCAAACATTTAAATATGCAAATAAATTTTCCTTTACTTCCCACCTGTTTTGCACCTCTTGCTTAAAGATTGGTTGGTTGGTTATTGTCTTTTGTTCTTGGAGAGGATCAAAATGACATCACTATGCTAGAGCTAGTTACAGTGTGTCTGAGTGTGTCTGATCAAATCTAACAAACAGCCATATGAACATTTGAGGTAGATTCTCTAACTTTGCACATTTCACATTTCTTTTGAGCTACTTCAATTCTGCTTTGCTCATAGAACACAGCACCTTGAGGGCATTTTATGCTGGGTAGTCTTGTGCCAGTGTCTCCGGGTCACTCTCCTCTGCTTTTCACTTGTTTTCTACCTCTTGCCCAAAGAAGTGTAATCTTATTACCATGACCATTGTCTACTATTGTTCCACTTATCATACTGGTCATCTTCTACATCCCTGTTCCTCAGCTAGCATTCCCTGATATGTATTGTCTTTCCCAACTTCTTGAGGGCAAGGACTGTTTCAACGTTATATATCCTTAGCCCTTAACATTGTTTTTGGGACACAGTAAGTTTGAAAAAAATATTAGTTACCATTTATATAGAGCTACTATGTGTCAGGTATGTTTCAATTATTTATCTCATTTTATCTCACAACAATCCTGGGAGCTAGTTGCTATGATTATTTCCATTTTACAGATGAGAAAACTGAGGTAAACAGAGGTTAAGTGATTTGCTTAGGATAATATCTGAGATCAAAATTGAACTTGGGTCTTATTGACTCCAGGTCTGTGCCACCTACCTATTCCATAAACAGATACTTTTCATTCATTCATATAAAGGGATTTTTAGTTTTATTCTAGAAATGATGGAGAGCTTCTTGAACAGGAGAGTGCTATAGCAAGAACTGTATTTTATGAATATTGAGATGAAGGATGGTTATCTGAGTAGAGAGAAGAGAATTGTTGAGAGAAGATAATTATCAGATGAAGAAGAGGGAAGAGTTGATGAATATAAAGTTGTGAACCTGAATCACTGGAAGGATCCACCTTTCCACCAGTGGAAGGTAGAAATAGGAAGGCAAGCCAAGATTTGATCCCAGGTTCTCTTATTTCAAATCCAGATCTGGGGCTAGGTAAGTGCCTCATAAATGTTCTTTCCTAATCTTGGCTTTTGGTTTTAAAAGACTAAAAGGATGGATGCCCTCCTCTCGTCCCCCATTTCCCAGATATCTTTTCCTTTTGCCTTGTAATTGGTCTAGTGCCAGCACATTCTCCCCTCTCTGCCAAGATTCTGGGTAATGGCACCTTGCTTAGGACATGTCAGCCAGCTGGGCAAGAGACCCTGGGGTTGATTAGCTAGCAGTAAACTCATCTGCATAATTGCCTGCAGATCAAAACCACTGCCCCTTGAATCTTGTAATGGATGGAGATTAAGCAGGGCAGAGGCCAGCATTTTCCTTGGCTCTGTCTAGGGGTTCCCGCCCCTCCTCTAATTCCATTGAGTAGATAGCAAATAGGCAAATCACACAACACCCCATCTATCTGACTTACAGTAACTCATCCTTGCCCCCTCCCACCCTAAGGGTGATGTGCTTAATCACTCTCATGCTGCAGCTGGTGCCATGTAGACAGAAACTGGCTGCCTGAAGAGGCAGGAGTCAGAAAATGGGACCCATAGCTTAGCTTGCAAAGCACCTGGACAGGATCCAGTATTCTGGACACATTCCATGCTTAGGTCATTGATCTCTCTCAGGGGGTGCCTTTGCTAACCCAAACATCCTGGGCGGGAAGATTCCTTTCACCTCACAGGGATAGGGGACAAAGCACTCTTTTTTCATGTTACTAATCAGTTAGGTCAGATTCAGCACTCATCACAGAATAAAGAAATTATTCAGGAAGTTTGATTCTGCTGAGAAATAATGAGAGCTAGGAGAAAGAATGGGACCTCCTAAAGGAGAAATGCTCATTGAGCATCTACCCGACATTCAATATAATCCCAGGCCTTCAGGGAGAGGAAGGAGATGGGATGGAAAATGGGTTCAAAATAAATAAAAGACAAAATATTTTGTCTTTTAGTTGGAGGAGCAACCTTTCTGGATCTTATGACAAGTAGGGAAGCTACCTCCCTTCTCTTCCTCCAACCAGAAGGGTTTTGGTCAGTTACAACTGACCAGGCTCATTGGAATTTGGAAATAGGGAGTTAACTAATTAAGGCAACAAGGATTGAAAGGTGAAGACTGTAGAGCCTGAGAAACAGAATAGTTACCTCTATTAGATTATATAGGCAAACCTGATTTAATGGCTCAAGAAGTTAGCTTTATTGGTAAAGAAATCTATAGACAGTAATGGCCAAAACCAGGATTTAAAACAATTCTGGGGAACAGGCAAGTAAGTTGTGAGCAGTGAAAGGGAGTGTGAAAACATTAAAGCCTAGTACATACATTTGAGAAGGAGAGTACAGGCAGAAGGTTATAGGTAAGTGATGAACAGGCAGTACCAAATTATGCGAATACAGAATAAGGGACTCTCAGAATACATATAAGTAATTGCAGAGAATTCTTGTGATCCTGTTCTTTCTGGCACTACTTGGCTTGGCTCTGCTTATAACAGCGCCTAACATATTTCACTTAATTTTAGCTTGTCTGGGTATAGAATGGGGAAAGAGTGAAACAATAGCTGTGTGTTTAGTGGATTTTTGAGCTTAATAGAAATTGACTGTGTGACATAGAATACAAAAGCAAAATTGAACTAAGCTGCAATCATAAAAACACAGTGTATAGCAGGAGAGTGGTCATTGTCCTATTGTCTTTTTTTTCCTGGTCAGATTATATCTAGAGTATTGATTGGATTTAATTCTAGGTGTTACATTTTTCAGAGCTGGATAGCAGCCAGAAGAAGGAATATGGCACATTGGAAAGAATATTTGTTCTAGGATCAGAAGGCATGGGCTTAAATCATCTCTCCCTTACTCTCCTGAACCTGTGTGATCTTGAGCAAGTCATTTATTTGACTTCCCTGAATCTCACTTTCCTAATTTGTAAAGTGAAGGGATTGGATGATCTCTGAGCTTCTTTCTAGCTCCTGATTCTGGGATCTAGAATGATCATAACACAGAGAATCTCAAGTCCATTATGATATATAAATACAGATCAGAAGAAAGAGAACAACTGAAGAACAGAACATTTAGGTGAAGCATATTAATGATATTACGACCCTTAAATTGAAGGATTGCTTTTTTGGAAGGAGGATTAAACTTGTTCTGTTTAGTCCAAAAAGACAATCAGGCAGATATCAATTTGATATAAGGAAAAACTTCATTTAACCCATAATGATTGCTGTTATCCAGTAGTCTGATCCTATTTGTAGTGTATTTCACCCAAACTAGACACTGCTTGGGGCAGACTATCAAGTTCTTTATAGTTCAAATTCAGTTCTCCTTTTTGGGAGTAACAGCTACTTTACCTTGTAAGTCTTGGAGTTTGACTATTGTAGATTTATCCAGTTAGAATCTTAGTTTGAGCCCCTAACCACAGGACAACTTCACCTTCTCTTTTGGTTGTCTTTTATTTATTTATTTATTTATTTATTTATTTATTTATTTATTTATTTATTTATTTATTTATTTATTTATTTACTCATTCACTCATTTACTTATTTATTTATTTATTTATTCATTCATTCATTCATTCATTCATTCATTCATTCATTCATTCATTTATTTATTTATTCATATATTTATTTATCTATCTATCTATCTATCTATTTATTTATTTATTTATTTATTTATTTATTTATTTATTTATTTATTTATTTATTTATTTATTTTTCTGAGGCTGGGGTTAAGTGACTTGCCCAGGGTCACACAACTAGGAAGTGTTAAGTGTCTGAGACCAGATTTGAACTTGGGTCCTCCTGAATTCAAGGCTGGTGCTCTATCCACTGCACCACCACTGGCTGCCCCTGTTGGCTGTTTTTCTTGTTGAAATTTTTGTTGGTATCTTTTATTTTTGTATCATCTTCATTTCCAATTATATCCCTGCCTATTCCTTTTCCCACAGAACCATCTTTTGTTAAAAAAAAATAAAAAGGAAAGAGAGAAAAAGAAAAGCTTTGCAATTAACATGTTAACTGAAACTAAGTGGCATATGCAATGCTCTACACTTATTGTCCTCCATGTCTGCAACAACAGGAAGGAGTAGCATTTTTTCCCCTCCCTTCTTCAGAGTCAAGAACGTCATTATAATTTTTATAGTATTCAATATTCTTTTTTGTTTGTTCTTTATATTTCCAATTTATGATGCACACATTTTTTTTGGTTCTACTTTGCTTCAATTCATATATATCTCCCTATGTTTCTCTATAATCTCCATATTCAGTATTTCATATGGTGTAGCAACATACCATGGCATTTATATGCACAATTTATTTAGCCATTTCCCAATCAATAGATGTCCCATTTATTCATAGTTCTTTCTTGCTACAGAAGTGCTACTATAATTGTTTTGGTGTCTATGGGACCCTTCCCTCCCTCTAATTTTTACCCTTTTTGTGGTACATGCTTAGCAATGGGTTCTTTGGGCCAAAGGTTATGGTCTTGTTAGTCATTATTTTAGCACAATTCCAAATTATTTTTACAGAATGATTGAACCAATTCCTAGGTCTTCCAACAGTGTATTAGTGTTCCTGTCTTTCTAAAACCCTTCCAACCTGGACTATTCCCATCTTTTGTCTTCTTTGCCAGTTTCCTGGGTGTGAGGTGAAACCTGAGAGTTGTTTTGATTTGTATTTCTCTCATTATATTGTTTTGGCAAATCTTTCACATGGTTGTTTATAGTTTGAAATTTTTCTTTTAAGAACTATTTGTTCATATGTTTTGACCACGTATCCATTGGGGAGTAGATCAGCTTTATTTTAATGAAATGTGATCATAGAGAACATGATAAAATGCGGTCAACTCACAAATATAATTTTATTCAGAACCATAGAATTAACAAAAAGGATAAAATTATATCTATCTGGAAAAAAAGACCCTAACTCACAGATATATTTAAAGTATATCTAAGCAGTACTTATTCTTTTAATAATTATGCCCTAAAACTAGGAGTTAAGAAAGACTCAGCTCAGAAACCTACATAGCCTTCTGCTAGCCACTCCCACCAAAATGAGCAAACATTCCCAAATGGTGTTCCATTCATGGCTTCCAGGAAGGACAATGTTCAGTCAGTTGGCAGAACTTGTGATTTGTGATCAGAGCAATTTGGCTATGGCAGACTGTTCCTTATGGGCAGCCACAAACCGGTTGGATTCAGATGCATCTGTGCTTTTGCAACTGCTTCCTAGAACAGCTGTTATTCCGTGGGACTTTACAAGATTTCAGTGACTCTTCTCATCTCATCAATAACAGAGAGATGGATTGTAATCAAGGGCAGGCCAATTGCTCATTAAAACTGCTGTCATTGTTCTTCCTTTTGCTTTTCCTTTGTCTGGCTTAGATGGTACAGTGGATAGAGCCCTGGGATTGAAATAAGAGTTGAGTTCAGATATCACTTCAGATTCTTATTAGCTATATGATTCTAGGTAAGTCATTTCACCTGTATCTGCCTCAAGTTCCTCAATTATAAAATGGGGTTAATAATAGCATTATTTTCCAGAATAGATGTGAAGATCAAATGAGGAGATATTTGTAAATTGACTGCATATAACAAGTACTTGTTTCCTTCCCTCCTTGAACATCCTGCAGCACTTTGCTGTCTTTCCTTCTCCCTTCCACCAACTTCTTTTTAAAATATGGCTTCAGGTTTACATATAGCCTATCTTAGGCAGGGACATTGAGGCAGAGAGAGGGGACATTATATCCCTAACAATTAGAACTATCTAAAAATGGAAGGGGCTACCTCTAGAAGTAGTGAGTTCCCTTTGACTAGTGGTAGTCAAGTAAAAGCTGGATGACCCTTTGTCTGGGATATATTATAGAGGGAATTCTTGCTCAGGTATGAGTTGGACTAGGTGACCTTAGAGATCCCTTTCAGCTTTCTCTGTCTTTATCAATTATTGAGTGATTCTGGTAATCTTTTTTGCAGGGCTGTTTATGAGCAAGGCACCAGAGAAGGAAAGAATGTCCATCTATTTAACTGTGCCCATAGTATTAGGAAATTCTCACTCTGGCAACAAGCCTTCTAAGAAATGAACAATTTAATAGAATCCATTGTCCTAAGCATATTGTCGGGAATATAAGTGATTCTCTTTTTCTGATTTCATATCTCTGTGGCATGTGGTTGAAGGAGAATAGAAGACTGAGGATTTGGAAGGGCTTAGCTCAATCACCAGTGTTTATTCCCAAGACCACTTATTATAGCTGGGAAACAGGTTTAATTGATTCGATCTCTGACACCATGATGAGGTGGAAAGAACATTGGATTTGGAGTCTGAGAAGATCTGGATTCAAATCCTTCTAACTAAGCTGGTTCATATCTTTGGGTTTTAGTTTCCTCATTCATAAAATAAGGGAATTGAACTAGATGATTTGTGAGGATCCTTCTAGATTAAATATATTCTTATGACTTCTTTTCTAGGTAGCTTCTTCCCTTGGCACTAGAATGCCTGAAATTTTCCTTATTTTTTTAACTCACAAATTTCCAGAATCAAAGTCAGGGTCAGTAACTGGAGTTGGTAACACTTAATTAAATTTACTTTTGGAGCCTTGAGATAATTTCTTTTGTAAAAGGTTTTTTCAAAAACATTTATTTTAAGCTCAAATAGAAAATAGGGGGAGGAAAGTTGCCATGTGCACAGCAGAACATTGAGAGGATTCAAAATTTAAACACTAAATTTCCATTTCAAGAAAGCCTAGATGATAAATACTACACATTGGATCCAGAGCTGTCCATCTTTTCTTTGCTTTCTTGGAGATTTTTTTTTATTCTCTGCTGTGCACTTTTTACTTTTTCTTCTCCCTTTTCCCTCCCCCAAGAAAGCTACAATTAGACACAGATATATTTATATTATATTGTATAGAGAGACATACATATATACTCTATATATACACACATACAGATCTATACACACAAACATATATGTACATATACACATATCTATATTCATATACATATATACATTCACATGCATCTATGTAATACTATACTATGCTTGTTTATCCTGTTTCTCCATTTCTCCAAAGGTGGATAACATCTTCCTTTATAAGTTCAAGTGTTTCCATATTTTTCTTACTCCACCAATTCAGCATTTCCCACACCAAAGCAAAATTCCAATCTTATGCTGTCTAGTTATTTAATTAGTCTAAGACAATGTTAAGACATATAGTGTAGCTTTTTGATTAAGTCTATTTTAACTTTAACTTTATCTGAGATCATGATTACTACCCCTGCCTTTTTTTTTTTTAGCGTGATAAATTTTATTCCTGATCTTTATTTTATGTTTGTGTGTACTTGGGATAATTTCAGTTAGGATTAGCATTTATGTCCGATTTAAGCTTAACTGTAGGGTCCATGTTAGGTCCTTTGAATCAATCACAATACAATCTTGACTGTTGCAGCTAGGAGGCACCAGTCCTGAAGTCAGGAGGACCTGAGTTCAAATTTGACATCAGAAACTTACTTAACCCTGATTGCTAAAAAAAATTTTTTTTGAACCTTAACCAAATTCTTAGTCTGGAATTAGAGTTCTAGCTAGGGGGTGGCTAGAGTCCTGGAATTGGTATTAGAAAGACCTCTGTTCAATTTCTACCTCACTTAACCTTTTTCAACCTCAGTTTAATAGATCTCAGAGATCATAGCAGGAAGAGGGCCACTGTGAAGATTAAGTATAATGATATATGAAAAGTATTATATAAATACTTGCCATTATTATTATTAAACAGAATCCTAAACTTATCTAGAAATACCCTGTCATATGTGATATCCTCTAAACAGCCTTTCTTGAATTTCTCTTAGTCATCTATGTGCGGATGAATATTGTCCCACATCAGATCTCATAGTGAACCATGCTTACATCTTTCTAATGCTTTTATCATAGATTTTTAAAATTTTTGTTATTTGAATACATTTTACCTGTTTCTTTGCTAAATTAGAAACACCAAGATAGGGAACTTTGTCGTTTTTTTTTGAAAGGGAATAAACATTTATTAAATACCTGTTATGTGTTAGGTATTGTACTCAATGATTTACATATATTATAACATTGGATAAACAAGCTTCAGAAATAAATGTTCATCATGATCCCAATTTTGTGGTTGAGGTAAATGAGACCCAGAATCACATAGCTAGTAAATATTTGAGGTCAGATTTGAATTCAAGTCTTCCAAGGAGAGATCAGAGAGGAGTAGAACTTCAGGCAGAAAAAAACAGTTACAAAGCTATATTGCAATTGTCCCGGTAAAACATGATAACATCTTCTTACCATGATTTTTAATTGCCAAATCTAAAGGTCTTTTCTCAAATATCATCCTTTTTGACACCTACAATCTTTTTTTTATTATTACAGCTTTTTATTTACAAGATATATGCATGGATAATTTTTCAGCATTGACTTTTGCAAAACCTTCTGTTCCAGCTTTCCCCTTCTTTCCCCTTCTTTCCCCCACCCCCTCCCCTAGATGACAGGTAGACCCAAACATGTTAAATATGTTAAAGTATATATTAAATACAATATATGTATACATATCCATACAGGAACTTTGTCTTGACTAAACTTTTTCTTTTATTTCTTCACTAAGTACTTAATAAAAGTTGCATGAGATTAAACTCAACAAATGTTTATTATGTTTTCTACATACACACATAATCTGGTTCTGGAGATGATACATAATTTGGGTAAAACATAATTCTGACCTTCATAACTTACAGTTTCATAGGCAGATAATACTGAAAAATATGTCACAAAATAGTAAGAGATTATAAACCAAGTACTATATAAAGCTCATAAAAATGCTATTAATAGATGGGGATGCCAAAAAGGTCTCTTTCCTGGCTTTAAATTGTGTTTATAGGATGGACAGACTTTAGATATTGATTAAAGGTTAGAGTTTGTATGAGGTTTTAAGCTAGAATTAGGTGGCTCTTGTAAACTACTGGCCTCCTCTGGTTATTTCCATGATTGTCTCTTGTGACAAGAGGTTTTTGGCATCTGGGATATGTCTTGTTGAATCAAGAACATTTGGGAGCCAAGGACATATTTGGAAGATGCAGGGATCTGGAGGTCCAGTTTCTCAACTTGGATCCTAAACTTTCCAATGCTGAAAGGAAGACAGAGTGGACACCTGACCTTGATGAGCTACCTCTTCTGAACTATCCTGTTCTAAGTCGCAACTCTGTGACTGCTGTAAGTTGCCATCCTTGGGTAGGTAAGGAGGAGAATTGAGTTTATCTCCAACTGTCCTGACAAACTCAGCCTCTGTAAAGTGCACTAGATTCTGCTTCTCATAAGCTTCAAGAAGAGAAATGTACTTTATGGATATTCCCACTGCACAATGAAATGTGCCTGAGACCGCCATTGATCTAGTGGAATGTTGGATGCCGTTTTTCCAGTGGAATGAGCATTTTTCTCTTGAGCTGAGCACTGTTGACATTTTCATCAGCAACTCAGGCTTTAAAAGCCACATCTTGGCAAGGCAAGAGGTGAAATTTTACTCAAGCATTTGCTCCAGGCAGCTGCTCTGAGACTTGGGGTTGACTCTTTTCATCAGAGAGTGCAGAGACATGGGGATCAAGGCACATAATTCTTTCCAGTTTTAGTTCAGAAGGAGAAGCAGCAATAAGATGTTCTTTGCTTGTATCAGTGCTCATGTTGTCTTCTCTGTTGATTCAGGGAAGTTTTGACCTGGCTTTTGCTTGTTATCCTACCAAAAAAACCAGAGCCATTGAACTATGGAGTCAACAAATTGAGGGCTGAGGACTATAGCCTCAGAAAAGGCCCCATTGTTTCATGCATTCTGGGACTACCTAAAGGCATCATATAGCATCAGGAAAAAGTCAGAACATCTGGATTAGTATTCTAAACCAGGCAGCTGGATAGCACAGTGGATAGAGCATCCAACCTGAAGATAAGAAGATCTGAGTTCAAATCCAGAATTAGACATAAATTAGATTTTGACTCTGGACAGGTCATTTAATTTCTGTGTCCTAATCAGCAAAATTGAGATAATACTAGCACCTACCTTACAGGGTTATCGGGGAGGATCAAATTAAGTAACATTTATGGGGTACTCTGTGCTGTTCAGTTGTTTCAACTGTGTCCAAGTCTTTGTGACACCATTGGCATTTTCTTGGCCAAGATACTGAAGTGGTCCTCCAATTCCTTCTCCAGCCCATTTTATAGATGAAAAAACTGAGTTGCCCAAAATCACATAGCTAGTAAGTGTAAGAGAGAGTCTTTCTGACTCCAGGCTCAGTGATCTATCCATAATGGCACTCGATGCCTAAAATGCTCTATAAATGGTGATGTTATTAGTATTCTAGTCTGGCCCACTTCATGATTGTTTCTAGAGCCAATTTTCTACAAAGGAGGGAGAAATAGCCACATGGGATCTGGTTGCAATGGAGCAGAGCAACTGAGAAATGCTGTATTTTTAGGTATTTCTTCTTTTGTGTTATTGTATTACTTTATTTTTTGCTGGTTCTGGATAAACTTTGTGCCTTGAGTGATGCTGTGAGATGCCCAAGATCTTGGGGGACAGGGAACCCTAAGACTTAGGGTTTGCAAAGCATTTCACATGTTTTCTCATAACAGCCCTGTAAGGTAGATCCTATTATCTTTCTCACACAAACACGCACACACATATATGCATTTGTACACACATAATACATACATACATACACAGACAGAGAGACAGACAGACACACACACACACACAGACAGATAGAGAAACATAGGGAGAGACTAAGACACAGAGACAGAAAGAAATTGAGGTTGAAATTGAGAGCATTTAAGTAATTTGCCCTGATTTACTCATCTAAGTAGGTATCTGAAGCAGGATGCAAACTTAAATTTTTTTGACTTTATCCCAGCGCTCTCTCTAGCTACTATTACATGGGCCTAAAATCAATCATTAAATTCTTATTAGATGCCAAGTAGTGAGCTAGGCACTGGGGAACATTTCCTGCATTCGAGAATGATAGCAACTGGAGAATGCCTTGTGGTTGGTCTGGATAGTTCCTTGAAATGGAGGCTGTAAGAAGAATTCACCAGTGGGACAATGCAGGTGAGTTTTGGTGGTGAAATCTAGAGATTTCTCAGTCCTTTTCCAAAATGGAGCTTCCATTAATGGGCTGTTATTGTTTAGTTATTTCAATCATGTCTGACTCTTTGGCAGAGATACTGGAGTAGTTTGCTATTTCCTTCTCTAGCTCATTTTTATAGAAGAGATAACTGAGGGAAACAGGGTTCCCTGACCTGCCCAGGGTCAAACAACTAGTAAGAGTCTGAGGCCATATTTCAATGTAGGGAGATAAAGTAACTCTGTCACCTACCTACCTCTCCCCAGTGGGAGAATGAGGAAAAAAAAGGATAATGCTTCCTAGGGCTACTCTGGGGTGAGCATTATCACTGTCCAGTGTCCATGAGTTTATGATTCCAAATTCAACGTTCTGTTCATTGGGGAACTTAACTGCCTCAGCTCAAGTAGGTTGGTTTCTGCCACATATCTTGAAGCCTTTCCTTATAAAATGTCTCTAAGTACTCCAGGCCCTAACCCTAACTTAAATCTTTGTTAAGATTTTTAGGAGATACAGGAAAATAGAAGGGTAATGGGATATGGGAAAGGGGGGATGGGTGATAAAAGAGAAGGCATATTGGGGAAAGGAGTGCTCAATAGCAAAGCACTTTTGAGGAGTGATAAAAACAGGGGCAAATACAATTAGCAATAATAATTATTAAAAATTGAAGCAAGTTTCTCTGATGAAATATTATTGTTCTTTGTGAAATGATGAGCAAGATGCCCTCAGGACAAAAACCTGGGAAGTTCTCCATGAACAAAGTGATATGTACTGTATACAAAGTAATAGCAATGTTCTGGGATGATCAACTGTGAATGACTTTGCTATTTTCAACAGTAAAGTGATCTTCAACTACTCTGAAGAACTTATAATGAAAAATCCTTTCTAAACCCAGAGAAGGAACTGGTTTAGTCTGAATATAGATCAAAGCATTATCTATTACTCTCTCTATCTCTCTCTTTATTTTTAACTTAATTTTTCTTGAGAGTTTTTATTTTCATTAGGGTAGGAGATCTATGTTTTCTTTCATAACTTGACTTTTATGGAAATGTTTTCCATAACTTCACATGTAGTTTCTTAATTGTGGATGGGGATAAGGGAGAGAACCTAGAACTCAAAAATCTCAAAAACAAATGTTAAAAATGTTTTGAATGTTATGGAGGAAAATATTAAATAAACAAATTTAAACAAAGATTTTTAGAAGATAGGAGAAACTAATCTAGCTTTAAATTTGGCAATAATCCTGTGTCCTATTTCATTTAAGCTTAGACTGTCAGATCCTCTTTCATTGGCTCCTCTCCCCTAATCCATGTTTATAAAGTGTGGTTGGTATTTATTCACCATCCCTGTATTCAAGTGATCTCAAAGCATGAGCAAAAGGCATGGTATCACCTCTTCCTTCAAGGGTTATAGATATTAAAAGCTCACATTTCTATAGGGATTTAAGGTTTTCAAAGCATTTTTCTTACAGCAACTCTGTTATGATTATTATAGATAATCTAATGATACATTATGATGACAGTTATGTTTATAGTAATTTTCAGAAAAGAAAACTGAAGTTTAATAAGGTGACTTGCCAAGGATCATGCAGTTAGCAAGTGTTAGAAATGAGACACCAGCCTAGGCCTTCTGATTTCAAATCCACGACTCCTTCCATCATGACTGACATTTTGTGGTGGAGTGACTCCTGAACATTTACTTAAGAATGAGTTCTGGAGTGAAAAGACCCTGTACCTTTTTTCTGGTTAAAGGCTTCCAAAGGAATAAAGCCTATCTCACAGTTAGAAATTCAGAGCTGGACACTCTAACTTCAGTGTTTCACCAGAGGGGCCCCCTAAGAGCCTTCCAGGAACTTTACAAGAGAAATCCAGCATCCTCTTATCTCTCTGAAGTATAACCCTCTTTGCTGTCTCTGACAGCTGTTATCTGAATACAGTCTAGACTTCAGAGCTGAACCAGGCTAAGAAAAAGGATAATGAAACATCTCTTGACATTTGGGGGAGGACACTGTGAAATATTCCCATTCCTGAACTCCAGGGCCATCCTCCTGCACACTCAGCTGGAGCCCTTATGACTTGGACAGTGATGTCCCATCACAAAGAGGGTGACTGCTGTCTGCTTTCACAAAGGTTTTCTGCTGAAAATTCTTCCTTTGGGGCAGAAAAGGGGGGCAGAATGGGGAGGAAGGCCTTTAATCTTGCTTGTTACATAGCTAGTTTCCATTTTAGGAGTAAATGTGACAGGGTTAGGATGATTGGCCCTTCAGTGCTATAGAACCCCTTAATGGGATGGGGGTGGGTGGGTTAGATTCTATTGGAAGCCCTTCTTTTGAACCCTTTTCAAATTTAAAACACACAAACACTCAAACTTCCCTCCATCCCTCCCCCCAAACCACCCTTTATCCTGAAGCCCATCATGCTGAGCATTGAGCCAGAAATGAATTTTTTCCAAAGTTTATTCAACATGTTTCCTTTTAGATCTTACATTAAAATTGACTTCCTTTTTGTAGAGAACAGGCCAAGAGTCGAAAACAGCCTAGTAGCATTTCCACTTTGACTCCCATGTTGGCAAAGGGTCCCTTTGTCTTTCTGTTATCACTAAGGAGCTACATATAGGAAACTGCAGCTGTGGTAGAAAGTACTTTGAACCTAGAATAAGGAAAGTTGGGTTCAACTTGATTTTCATGCGGAACCAGCTGAGCAATTATGAGTAAGTCATTTTTCTTCCTTTTAAAAGTAATTTAAAAATATGGCTTTTTATTTTCAAATTATATGCAAAGATACTTTTCAACACTCACCCTTGAAAAATCTTGTGTTCCAAATTTTTCTCCCTCCCTTCCCCCAACCCCTCCCTTAGACAGCAAGTAATCCAATATATTTTAAACATATATAATTTATTTATACATATTTTCGTATTTATCATGCTGCATAAGAAAAATCAGATCAAAAAGGAAAAAAGTGAGAAAAAAATAAAAAGTAAGCAAACAACAACAAACAGGTGAAAATACTATTATGTGATCCACATTCAGATCCCACAGTCCTCTCTCTGGGTGCAGATGGCTTTCTCCATCACAACTCTATTAGAATTGGCCTAAAACACCTCATTGTTGAACAGAGCTGGGTCCATCAGAATTTATCATTGCATAATCTTGTTGTTACTGTGTACAATGTTTTCTTAGTTCTACTCACTTCACCTAGTATTAGTTCTTGTAAGTCTCTCTAGACCTTTCTGAAATCATCCTGCTGATTATTTCTTATAGAACAATAATATTCCATAACGTTCATATACCATAACATATTCAGCCATTTCCCAACTGATGGGCATCCACTCGGTTTCCAGTTCTTTGCCACCACAAGAAGGGCTGCTACAAATATTTGGCGAGTCATTTTTCCTTACTTCGTTTCCTCATGTGTAAAATGAAGGTATTCCTACTTGCCTTACAGAGTTATTGAGGAGAAAACACTGTCCTAATTTTAAATTTTGACACATCAATCTATCTATGATCTTATTCCCTTCAATAAATCAATTAGCAATTAGTGTTTGTTGTGTATTTGTCAAGAACTGTGTTCATCTCTGAGGTTGAAAAGAATAAATGAAAACAGCCTCTGCTCTCAAAGAGCTTACATTTTAAGGGATAAATACTGGTCCTGCAATTTCATTAGTATAGAGAACACTGAGGTGAGGAAGCTTCTTTACTCTTTGAGTTACCTGGATCATCGAAAAATTAAGTTATTTGCTCAGTCACATAGCCAAATGTGACAAAAGTCAGACTTGAATCATCACCTTCTTGGTTCTGTTGGGTGAATGGATTATTCAGGGAGAATTAGTACCTCTGGTATCAGGGCTTGCTGAAGCTTTTTCAGGGCTGCTCATCCACCTTTAGTGCCCACCTTTCATGTACTCTCACTTGAGGCTACAAAAGACTGTAGCATGTGCAAAAACCATACTCCAGCAAACCAGATACTTAGCTTGCAGGGGAATTGATAGGTCTGAAACCCATTGGTGAGATAAGGGGATGTGAAGACTCCTTGGTGAAATGGGCAGATGCTCAGCATGAAGGGCTTCAGAATAAAGGGTGGTTTGGAGGGAGAGAGAGAGGGAAGTTTGAGTATTTCCATGTTTTAAGTTTGAAATGAGTTCAAAAGAAGAACTTCCAATAGAATCTACACCTATTCCATTAAGGGGTTCTATAGCACTGAAGGGCCAATCATCTTAAACCTGTCGCATTTACTCCTAAAATGGGAACCAGCTATGTAACAGGCAGGATTAAAGGCTTTCCTCCTCATCCAGCCCTTCTTTTTCTGCATCAAAAGAAGAATTTTCAGCAGCATGGCCATGAGGGCAGCTGAAGCAGGTCAATAGGAGAACTTAGAACTTAGAGCTTGGTCCGGCATCAAAGGTACCAGTTTCATACTCTGCATCCCCGGCCATTGTCAGCCATTCTGACTTTTGTCCTGCTGCTGAGTGAAAAAGAGAGGCTGATGACTTTATGCAATTCTCCCTCACTTAAATCCAATTCATGAGCAAATCAGGACATCATCCTGTGACATTATTGGTTCTCTTCAAAAATGAGGGACAAAGAACAACAATTTTGGCTCTGAGTCCAGTTTTCCATCCACTATGACTCAGTGGTCCCTTGTTGGGTGAGACATTTCCACTTGTACTTGTACAAAAGGCACATAATATGGGAATGATAATACCTGCATTACCTCCCAGACAGGGCTGTTAATTAGACATATGCCACAAACTTTAGGTTGCATTTTTAGGGAGGAGGAATAAGTACTGGTTCTGCAATTTCATTAGTATAGAGAATACTGAGGAGAGGAAGCTTCTTAACTCTTTCTTTGAGTTACCTGGATCATTGAAAAGTCAAGTTTTTGCTCAGTTACACAGCCAAATGTGACAAAGGTCAGACTTGAATCATCACCTTCTTGATTCTGATGGGTGAACGGCTTATTCAGGAAGGATTTACCTCTGGTACTTTTGCCCTTCCAGTATCCTACTAGATAGGAGTGTGTGTGTGTGTGTGTGTGTGTGTGTGTGTGTGTGTGTGTGTGTGTGTGTGTGTTGATGTATCTACTGCATATATATCTTTGTTTTATAAATGAGTAACCATTAACCATTATTTGAGAATAGTAGTACTATATTTGGCCAGGAAAAACTTAAATCTTTTCACATTGTCCCTACATTTGTACCTCCCATATTTCTTAGTGCAATGCTGGGCACAAAGTAGAAGGAAGCTTATACTTTTTTGCTGATTTATTGATTGATTGTTCTTTCCACTGTCTCCTTCATTATCATGGATGAGCAGGAAGTAGCTTTCATAATCCTAACAATAATGGCAGAGGAGACAAGGGAAAAGTCAAAAGACAAGGAAAGTATTTAACCTTATGGCATGAGCTTCATTAGTTACTATCAACAGGAAGAAAGTCTTACAACTGAGAATGAAGGACAAACACGTTTAGTGTAATGACAGTGAAGGGAGAGGTATTAGTGAAGCCTGGTGACAATGTGAATGAATCAGGACACCCGCCCCCCCTTCATTTCCTCATTTGTGTAATTGCCAGCTCATTCTCTGGGGATCAGAAATTGCTGAAGTGTTTGCTGTGGGTGGTGTCTGTAAATTAACCATTTTAATGACCTGGAAGATCTCATTATAGCCTATGGATAGTTGCCACAGATTTCACTCTTCGGGTGGGGGGTAAGTGTAGTGGGAAACAAGGGAAGGGAACAAACATTTGGTAAGTAACTATTATGTGTTGGTTTCTGTCCTAAGTGATTTAAAGTGTGACCTCCTTTGATCCTCGAAACAATCCTCTGAGATAGATGCTATTGTTACCTTCATCTTACATCTTTGAGGAAACTGAGGCAGACTGGGGTTAAATGACTTGCTCAGGATCACAGTAGTGCAGCTTAGACTTCCTGACTCCAGACCTGGTTCTTGATTCATTAAATCACCTAACTTCCTGTGTAGATTGTTACTGTCTACACATTACTTTTTGATAACAGCAATAAGTTAGCCCTGACCCACCCTCACTCTCTTGCATTAATATTGCCATGGGATCAAATGAATGCTTGTGCTCCCCAAATGGCTTCGGTTTATATCTCAGTATTATAGAAAGTTATATTATGAGGGAACTTTTCCTTTTGTTCCTGAAAGCTTAAGAAGCAGCTAGGTGGAGGAATGAATAGAGTGCTGGGCCTATAGTCAGGCAAGTTCAAATTCAGCTTAGACCCCACCTACCTCTGTGACTCTGTGGTACTTATTTCTGTCTCAGTTTCCTCAATTGTAAAATGGAGGTAATAATGGCAACCTACTCACAGGTTGTTGTGATCAAATGATTTAACATTTGTACGTGCCTGACACATAGTAGGCTCTAAATAAATGTTTATTTCTTTCCTCTGTCTTTATTTAGAGTGGTATATATTTGTCTGTTTCTCATTATATGTATATATGCATATATATATATATATACATACATACATATGTACATAAGTTTCTCTGTGTGTGTGAAAAAGAGAGAGAGAGACAGAGGCAGAGACAGAGACAGAGAGACACACAGAGAGATATTATCTCTTTCTATACATTTGAAATTCCAGATGTTGGTAGTAAAATGTGATTACTAATTTATGTTAGAGAAAGAAAATTCTTCTGGTCAAAGAACCTGGCCCTATTTACAGAATCAGCATCCTGAATGGCATCAGGAGTGACATTGACTGTTCTGCAGAGCATCCAGAGGAAATTTTTCCTCCCTCTTCTTTCAGGACAGCTGGCCACGATCACATCCAATGAAATAAACCTACTATCTAGGAAGAGAAAAAGAGAGCCTTCCATGGCAGAAAGCCACAGAGGTTGTGCAAAGGAATCCTTGACCACAAGAACCCCACTGGGCAGAATTTAATAACAAAATTTGGATTAAAAATAAAATGAAAGCTTAGATTTTCCAACCTTCTTCCCTTATGTGATTTGTCAATGATCCGAGCAATTCCTTAATCCTGTCTCCTTCCAGAGGCCATAAACCAAAACTTTTCTAGATGAAGATAGGGATTTGAAGTCTCCATCAACAGTTTTGGTCCCTTGAGATTGTTGCTCATATTTTTCTGCAAGTTTGCCACAGAAGTGTCATCTTACCATCCATATTGTGTACCTGACCCTTAGATGGTCATCAGTAGAGTAGTCTAGCTCTTTAGAGAACAATGGAAGATAGAATGTAAATTAATTGTAATAATGTAAAAGAGCTGGCCAGGCATTGGTGGTGATCCTGCAGGGAAAGGCAGAAGCTAGGAGACTAGAAAATGCTCTCTCCAAAACGTGGTAACCAATTATATTCCGCTTTACGTTGTTCAGATTTCATGTTTGTAAGTCATCTTGTCACAAAGCACCCCCTTCTCCTCTGCATAGACAATCCTTCACAATGATGGGGAATTGAATAGTCATAGAACATACATTATTGTCCTTTCTGACCTGTAATATATCTCTGGAGGAGTATAGCTTAGAACCACAAACCATACCAGGTACCCAAGGATATAATCTGAAAGTAGTGTTTCTAGAGATATAGGAAGGACAATTCTAAATTATGACAGCTGAATCTGTCAGGCAATAAGTACTTTAAGTGTCTACTGTGTACCAAGCACTCTGCTAAGTTCTGGTGATTCAGAGAAGTACAAAAGACAAAAGCTTTGGGGAAACTCACAGTCCAAGTGCAAACAACAGTGTATAAACAAACTATGATGCACTGTATGCAGGAAATAATCAAGAGAAGGAGAGCACTAGAATTAAGGGAGATAGGGAAAAGCTTCAAGCAGAGGATAGGATTTTATCTAGGATCTGAAGGAAGTCAGAGAAACCAGGAGGTAGAAATGTTAAAGGAAATCATGCAAGATCTGGGTAAATGCTAAGTCTGAAGACAAAGAATCTAAACAGTAAGTATACAAGGGGAAGGGGAAGGGTAGAGTAAGGTGTAAGAAAATTGGAAAGGTAGGTGGGGTGGATTATGAAGATCTTGATTACCAAATGAAGGAATAAACTAGAATATTGAGTCATTGAAATTTCTGTGCCTCGGGATACTTGAATTTTACTATCTCCTTAACTCCATGATGTCTGCTCTGGGAAGATCCTTTTCTGTTAATTAATGATGACATCATTTCATCCTCCTTTTCTATAGTTCAGCTTCTGAAGGGGACAGAGGAAGCTCTGTGGCTTAAAGTCACCCCTCACCCACCCAGTGCCTTTTCTGTTGAGCATCTATGGTATATTGCCATTTTTTGCATTTGGTCCTTGGGCAAGACCTGCATGAGTCTGGAAACTTCTGCCTATACCCATGAAGTCTGAAGTTTAGTTTGAGATATGGAAGAGAGACAGAGGTAGCTCTGGGAGTCTAACAGAATATCATCCTCAACAGACCATGTAATTTGCTGGGGAAATTGAAAGTAGGCATTGTGGTGCTGCTGAGAAGGCGAAGGGATTGGAGTAGAGTGTATGGGTCAGGGCAGGGAGATATGGCACATGGGGAAAAGATACTGACCAAGTGAGTTTTAGGATTGGTTAAAAAGGGTATAGCATCAGCTCAGAGGAATCAAGTCACAGTAGTTGGCCTGGTTGGGTGGGGACTGGAACAGGGGCCACAATCACTTTTTCTCTGTCTATCTCTCTGTCTCTGTCTCTCTCTGTCTTTGTCTCTCACTCTCTCTCATTGTCTCTGTCTTTATCTGTCTGTCATCTCATCTCCAATTCCTTCATTTTGTGTCAGAACTATAATTGTTAAAGTATTTTTTCCTCCATTGTCGATGGTTTAGAGTGCCTTTGTAAGTTGTTACATTTCTATATTATATTATGCCTTTCAAAGGATATAATGTTACTTTCCATCGCAATATCAATAGAATTTGAAATAATTTTTTTTTGTTTGCTTGCTTCAGAAATCACACCTAACGCTCCCTAACCACTCTTTCTTCTCTCCTTATCTAGCCACTACCCTAATTCAGGTCTATATTATTTCTTACCTGAACTGTTGTAAAGGCCTCTAAACTCTTCTCCCAAGTTTCATTCTCTTCTTTGTCTAATCTACCCTTCTTTCATCTTCCTATATATAGTTGCTATCACATCACTTTCATGCTCAGAAAGGGGTTCTGTGGTTCCTAGTTGGCTTTAGGATTAAATAAAAACTCCTTAACTTAAAACTTAAGGCTGTCCACGATTTGGCCTTGACACATATTCATATTCCAGGATAATCTACAATATATGGCACATTCTATATACTACAACCAAACTGGACTATAACCTATTCCCCAGTCCTGGTCTGTTTCTCTCCTTTTTCTTTGAAATTGTTTTAGTCATTCCTTATGCTATAAATAAGACTCCTTCCTCCACATTGACATCTGCTAAAATCCTCTTTCTTTAAAATCCAGACTGAGTTATCTCTTCCATAAAGAAAAAGTTCTGATCCCACCAGCTGAAATTAGTCTCTCTCCTCTCAAAATTTCTCCAAACACTTTGAATCTCTTTTTTGTCCTTTTCATATCTTATCTTGTATTAGGTTTATTTGAGTGTACTTCACATTCTTTTCATTAAATTGTAGACTTCTAGAAGTCACAGTCTATATTGCATTGCATCTTACTGAATTTCCAGGGTTTTGTAGCATTTTATACATTTCTTATTCTTCAGTTGTGTGAGAATTTTCATTTAGGGTTTTCTTGGCAAAGACACTGGAATGGTTTGTCATTTCTTTCTCCAGCACATTTTACAGATGAGGAAACTGAGGCAAATTGAGTTGAGTGACTTGCCTAGTGTCACAGAGCTAATAAATGTTAGAGGCCAAGTTTGAATTCAGGTCTTTATGGGTCAGCACTTGATCTGCTGTGCCACTTAGATGATCTGTTTTGCACAGTTAATACATGTTTGTTGACTTGCATATTTGAAAGGCTGGCATGTGGAGGAATTTGATCCCCAAACTTTGAAGAGGGAATTATTCTTCTTGTCCCCAGGGTCAGAGCTAGTAGCAATGGTAAACATTATAGTAAGGCATATTTTGTCTTGCTGAATGCAAAACCTGTAATAATTATGGTTTTGAATGAGCAAATAACTGAAAAGGCATTTATTTATTAAGTACTTTGCATCTTATATGAACTATGCTAAACACTGGGCATAAAAATAAAAAAAATGAGAGTTCCTACTATTACCTTCTAATGGCAAGAAACTAGACATAAAGGAGGATTTGGAAGGTAGTGGCTAAATGCAAAAACTAATAATTATGGTTCTGCTTGAACAAATGACTGAAAAGGCATTTATTAAGTATTTTGCATGTTCCAAGAACTATGCTAAATGCTGGGGATACAAATAGAAAAATGAGAGAGTTCCTGCTATCACCTTCTAATGGGAAGAGATTCAACATAAAGGAGAATTTGGAATGTAATGGGTAAAGGTGTTCAAGAAAAGGAGAATTACTACTTGTCAAGTATGTTGCAAAGGAAGTCTTATATGGTTTGAAGGCCAAGCCCACTTGATCATTGTTCAGGCTCTGATGACTGAGCATGAATGTAAATAGCAATTGTTTTGGACAGAAATCTTGAGAGTCTTCCCCTCCTACATTTTTTTTTGACACTATGTAAAAGAACCCATTTTCTGTCTCAATTCTTACCAAATCTTAATCACCTAGTTTAATGGGACTGAGACCCGTTAAAGATCTTAATTTAAAAAGGCCTAGGTCGCCCACTGCATCCAGGACCATTTCTAGTCATCCTGATCTATACCTTGCACAGCTCTCCCTCACTCAAATCCATTTTACTTCCATGTCATGATATCACCTCCATGATGTCATGGTTCTCTTTGAGAAGGAACAACAAGCAACAACAACAAGGATTAGAAAATCTTTGAAGTCCCTTTCAAGTGATAGTTTGTGATTCTGTGATACACTGCTTGGGTCAAATATTATCTGAGGTACTATGGTTAGATATGGGTACCACATTTTTTTAGAAGTACACCAAAAACTGGATATTGTACAGAAAAGGGGAACCAGGACGGTTCAAAGCACCAAAAATTAAGGCACTGGAAGATTGAAGAAGACTTGAAAATAATCACCCAAGAAAGCGACTCCTTGAGGAGATGTGAATTCCATTTTCAAGTTTTGAAGGGCTACCATGTAGAAGAGGGGTTAAGCTTACTTAGCTTTAACCCAGAGGGCAGACTAGAGAGACTAGATAGAAATAGTAGAAAGATATTTTGGAATGATGAAAGGAACAATTCCCCAGCAATTAAGAACTAGGTAAAAGCAAACTATGAGGCAGTGGATATCCCTCCCCAGAGGTTTTCAGGTGTAAATTGAATGCCTGCTTGATGGGGATGTTCTAGATAGGTTCCTTGCTTGTTTAGGTATTAGTTGAACAACGTGGACTTGTTGGATTCTGCTTCAGAAATACAGGATCAGATCAGTCTCAGTCACAATGTGGTATGGGAAGAAGTCCCTATTACTTTTCAGAAGAAGAGAATTTTAGTGCTGCTGTTTACCAATTAGATGACTTCAGGATTCTTCTTTTGTAAAAAGAGAAGGACTGGACTGATAAGCTGGAAGAGATCTTAGAAATCTGGATCCAAACACATGGAACTAGCCTGAAGGATCCTTGGAGAATATCCAGGCCAATTCTTTCATTTGGCAAATGAAGAAGCTACTTAATTAGAGGGAAAAATGTATTTTATTCTTACCCTTAAGGACTTATCTTGTATTTTTTTCCTTGTGTATGTTCAGTTGCTTTTTAGTAATGTCTAACTTTTCATGACCCCAGTGGGGTTTTCTCGGCAAAGACACTGGAATAGTTTGTCATTTCCTCTAGTTCATTTTACAGATGAGGAAACTGAGGCAAACAGGGTTATGTGACTAATAAGTATCTGAGGCCAGATTTGAAATCAGGAGTCTTCCTGATTCCAGGCCTAGTATTCTATCCATTGGGCCACTTAGTCATTTTTTTTTCCCTTAGAGTATAAACACTAGAAAACTACACAATTCTTTTAATCTTGCTGTTCTGTACTTTTTGGAAATTATCTTGAGAGTATAAAGGACAAGTAGTATGTGGAATATATATATATATATATATATATATATTTTTTTTTTTTTTTTTTTTTTTTTGGGCAAGGCAACTCGGTTTAAGTGACTTGCCTAGAATCACTCAGCTAATAAGTGTTAAATGTCTGAGGCTGGATTTGAATTCAGGTCCTTCTGACTTCAGGGATAATGCTATATCTACTGGGCCATCTAGCTGCCCTGGAATATCTAATTTGTAATACCTTGTTAATAATTCAAATATTCAAGATTTGAAATTCTTTAATTTTCTTTGATTTTGTTTTATTGCTATCTTTTATTGTTGTATTACAAACATTTTAAATGTGGTCTTCCCACTTCCTTACTCATTGAACCTTCCTTTATAACTAAGATTAAGAAAGAAAAAAAGAAAAATAAAAGTTTAGGCAAACTGACATTTTGACTACTTATGACTGTACACAAAACACTTTCCTCCTTTTGCAAGGATAAGAAGGCAACTCATTTTCTTAACTCTTCTTTGTGCTGAAACTTGGTTATCACCAATTACAGTATTGATTTTCATTTTAATGTTATTTTATTTACATTGTAATCATTGAATTATTGAATAGATTGGTGCTTTCTTTACTCTGAATCACTACAGACTTTATATAAGTCTTTTTATGTTTTGCTTAATTCTTCAAATTCAAGATTTGTTTTAGTGAGGTGATGCTGTATTATTTTCTTGAACCATAATTGGCTTAACCATTTACTAACATTTACTTTTCCCCAGTTCTTTGTTTCTACAAAAGTGCTGTAATGAATATTTTGGTTCATGGGATCCTTTTTTTCTCATTTTTTTTTTATTTGAGGGGAAGGAATACTTAATTCTTAGTGTCAAAGGGTATTGTCTTTTTAATTGCTTAAAAATAATTTCAAGTTGCTTTGCAGAATGGTTTGATTAGTTCATAACTCTATCAACTGTATGTCGCTGGGCGTGTCCCTCTCCAACCGGATGTCATTGAGTGGTTTCCAAAACAAAGGACAAATAATAATATTGACTATGTCCATCTTTTGACATTTTTCTTATCTAAATTTCTCCAGATATGAAAATCCTTATTTTCGTCTCTGTTTGCAGTTCCATGCAGAATAGCCATGTACTTCTCTAAGCAGCAATACCATAGGGAACTGAGAACCAAACCCCACTAAAAGAAAAGAAAGGGAGTGACCAGACATTGATCAGGAAGCATTTTTTGGAATCATGGAACTGTTGAAGATGGCATCTTTGATAATTTGTGCTTTTCTTCCTAGAGGCTCAAAATGAAGAGAATGTGTGTATTGCTAGTGTATAGCACAATAGATAATTTAATAAATGCTTGTTGATTGATTTGTTGATTGATAGGCAGAACAGTGCAGCCTCTGACCTAAAAGCACAGCATCCTCATGTGCAAAATGATGGCCTCTAAACTCATTTCTAGCCCAAATCTTTGATTTGTTTCTGATTTACCTGGCTGTGTTCCTTGTTCATTGTGTGTATGTATACAAGAACAGGAAAAGTCCAGAATGGCTGATCAAGAGCTGAGATTTAGTATATTCTGCTGTTGTGGTGGCTTATCCCCTCTCTCACCCCCCCTGTAGTGAGTGACTATTTTGTATCCTGCTCCTGCTGTGATGTGGAGGTGACAGCTGAGATCAGTGCTTCCTGCCTCCAATCCCAACCCCAGGAGACATGTGGGGAGGAGGCCATTTGGGAAATGACTGTAGGAATGCTCTGGATTGATTTAACCCCTTGTTGTTTACCTTTTCTTTTATCTCAAGTAAATGCTTTTTCTTTTGAATCAGTTTCTTATGGTTAATGTAGTATCTGTAGCATTAGTTGAAGCTGGTGAGCTATGGTTTTTGAGTGGATGTTGATCCAAGGTATGCCTTGAACCTGGGATAGATTTTAGAACTTACTATATTTGAGGAGGGGACTAGGTTATATTCCAAATTCCTCATATTCACTTTTTCTGATTATACAACAAGATTACATTACATCCATATGTCACAATTTGTTCAGCCATTATCTAACTGATGGGTTTTGTTTCTAGATTTTTTTTTTTTAATAACAAAGAACTGTCACTAAGAATATTTTGATATGTATGGGACCTTTCTGTCAATATTCACATTTTAATTGCTAAATATGGTTCCCTTTCTCAGTTTTCATTCTCTTTCCCTTTTTTATAGCTTTTAACACTGTCAGCCCTTTTTTCTCCTGGATATTCTTTCTTTACTTAGTTTCTGTGACTGCTCTTCCCTAGGTCACTTCTTTGATCATTCCTTTTTAATTTCTTTGGCTAAATTAGTATCCATCTCCCACTCTGTAAGCGTGAGTGCCTCCTTAGGGACCTTTTTTTTTATTGAGATCTTTAGTTGTCAGGGGTTCAATGATCCTCACTAGGTAGAGGATTATCAAATCCACATATCCAGACTTGATCTTCCTTTTGAATGAATATCTTATATCTCTACCTACCTGATGAACGTCCCTAGATTGGTGCTTCAAACTCAACTGATCTTAAGCCACACTCATTCTCTTTCTCTAAAATGTGCCCTTCCTCTAAATTTTCCCTTTTTGTTGAAGACACCATTGTTCTCTTTGTCACCAAGGTTTGTAACTTTACAATTAACTTAAGAGTTCTTAATCTGGGATCCATGAACTTGATTTTAAAAATTATTTTTAATAGCTTTATTTCAACATAACTTGTTTCCTTTGTAATCATATGCATTTTATTTTATTAATTTAAAAATATTATTCTTGGAGAGGTCTGTAGGCTTTTCTAGACTGATTGACAAAGGGATACATGGCAGGGAAAAAGTTAAGAACCCTTGTTTTAGACTCTTTCTTTTTTCTTATTCCTCAATATCTAATCATTTGTCTAGTCTTTTCAATCCTACTTCTGTAACACTTCTTATATCTGTCCCCCTCTCTCTACATATGGGCCCATCCCTCTAGTTCAGCTCTCATCACTTCTTGACAGGGCTATTGTTAATAGCTTTTCAATTAGTCTATCAACCTTTAGGTTTTCCCCTTTTCCTAATTTACCGGATTGAAGACTGGAGGCAGTGTGATAAAGTGGAAAGACTGGTGGATTTGAAGTCAGAAGAGCCAGGTTCAAACCCCATCTCTGGCACTGATTACCTCTGTAACCCTGGGTAAGCCCACATGACTGCTCTTGGCTGCAGTGTTCCCATTTGTAAAATGAAGTACTCTCTAATGCTATGATCCCATTATCTTCTCATTTTACAATGTATCCCTACTTTGTATCCTCATTCAGTGTCTTACATTTAATGCTGTTTGTCCTTCTTTCTTGAAGAGGACCATGACAGTGGGGAGGTGATACCAGGAGATGTAAGTGAATTGGATTGAAGTGAGAGAGGGCTGTGCAAGGTCACCTGCCTCACTGTCCTCCCCAGAGCTAGGGAGAAAAATCTGGACAACCAGAGATGGTTCTGGATATACTGGGGGACCCTGATTTTTTAAAAGCCTTTTGTAAATATGATTTAAAGTATTTTTAAGCTTTAGAGAGCCCTTCAGAGGTATTTAATAAATGCTTTGGATCAGTGAATACCAAAAATACTTCAATTCCAAATAGATCTCACTGGGAGATTTGGAGGATGACCTCTCCCTCAAAGAAGGGGTTAATAGCATCCAATGGGCTTTGCACTGGACAATCTTTCATTAATCCTTAATCCTGTCCTTTTCCTCTTTTCCAAAGGAAATATCAATTTCTTGTGGATGTAATCCTAGTCTTTATAAGGCCTGGCCCATAGAGGGGATGCCTAGCTCTAATTTTACTTCCACTGCCTTCATGGTGGCCAATCTGCCTTGAGGGAGAACCAGTTAGTCCTTTTCTCACTATCTGCTGGTCCTTTCCCCTTATGATCTTCTTTAGCTTCTTTTCTTTAGTTTATTCTCTCTGTGTGTGTGCCAAGCACTTTGTAAATGTGATAATGATGGGTCTAATTTGCCTTGCTAACAGATAAAACCAGGGAGCTGAGTGGGGGGTGAGCAGTTCAGCTGCCCGCCTAGGCAAATGTGAGCTGATGCTAATACAATTCAGCCGGCTCCCATCTTCTCCATTTTCACTCTCCCTTCCCCCCAAACCCTCCGCCAGAACTAATTAGGCCCCCAGCTCCACAAAGCAGTCTAATAAACACCTAATGCATACACTTGAACAAGTAAGCCTTAGGGGGACTTAGAGGATTCTCCCCAGCCCCTGCCCCACCCCCTTGTCCCTTAAAACTTCACCTAAATTTTGAACCCAGACAGGTGAGGTCACATTTTGAATTCTTTCTTGTATGCAAATGATAAGGGCTAAAAGGATAGGGGGTGGGGAAGAGGACCCCCCACTGCCAGTTCTGCTTCCCACCAACCCAGCAGAGGATGAACCATTTCCCCAGAATAAACAACTGAGGCTTCTGTGTCACAGCCGTCTAAAAAGCAGCTGCCTGTGCTGTCAGCTGTGATACCAGCCAGGCTCTCCTCTCTCCCTGTATCACCTGATAACAGGAGTCATGAGAGGGCAGCATCCATCTCCCTTCTCTCTCCTCCCCCCATCCCTCCTGGGGGCACCCTGCTCTGAGAATAATCTGTTTCAAAGATTGGAACAGATGGATCACATTTTCCCAACTTTTAGCTGGTTCCAATGTGCAAATAGTTAAGATCATAATGTTAACATTTTCTCAGATGTTTTATGTGCATATAAAATATTCTGGAAGAATGTGCTTTTGAATGCAAAGTTTGATCCAATTACAATTTTACTAGAGTTTATAAAAACATAAAAAGTATGTTTTCAGGGTGTCTGAGACCCTATTGGCCTTTACAGTAAACTTGGACGCTTGTAAGGGAACATAATTGCCACAGCATTGCAGATAGGTCTAGGGTGCTCATGATTGGGAGCACATTGTGTAAATATGGAAACATCCCATTGTCTCTCAGGGGTGAATGAGATACTGATGAATGGAATTAAAAACAACCATGTGGTCTTGGAACAGATTGAAAACTTTTTTTTTTTTTTTTGGTCTTTGAAGAACAAGGAAAAAACCTGCAAACAGAATTTTTGAGGTTGAGCATCCTTAGTCAACTGGACAGGAGAGGTAGCTCAATAAACTGGGAATTGGGAAGTAGAGGGAAACTCTAAGATATTCAAACATGTGTTCCTAACAACAATAACAAAATAACACCTGACATTTATATTGCAACTGAAACTTCACAAAGAAATTTATGTTAGGGGTTCAAATAACATTATATCAGACCAGGAAGCCTTTCGGGTGACCTCAGGTCCTTAGACTGTGCCTCAGACACTCATCCATAGGCCATTTTCCCTGCTTATTTCCCATGTCTGGAATTCTCTCCTTCCCCTCCTTCATCTCCTGGCTTCCTCAAGTGTAGCTAAAATCCCACCTTCTACAGGAAGCTTTCCTGACTCTCCTTAATTCAAATGCCTTCCCTCCATTAATGATCTCCAATTTATCCTGTCTATAGTTTGTATATACAATTGTTTCCATGTGTCTTCCCCATTAGTCTGAGAGCTCCTGAGAACAGGGTGGTCTTCTGCCTTTGTTTCAGTGCCTGAAACAAAGTAGGTGCTTCATAAATGTTTATGAACTGACTGCCTCCTCATTTGGCTAATGAGGGGGTTGTACATGATTTCTGTGTTTTCTTCCAGCTTGATTATCTTTTTGTAATTCCTATCAGTTATTAGCTGTTGGACTACATAAGATAAATAAGCAACATCCTGCCCGGGATCCTTTGATTTCAGATTCTGTATGAGGAGTCCATTCACTTAGAAGGCTTAGTTTAATTTTTGGAAAACAGTTGCATAATATAGGTCTATGTCTCAATAGATTTGCATTTTATGGTTTTGTACATGTTATTCATAATTTTAATAGTTCATTCATTTTAGTAAGAGATATTGAAAAGGAATTGCTACTAAGTTTATAGGCAATATGTCCACAGGATGGCAAAGGATAGTTCCAATGGGAATGGGAGCTAGAACTTCATTCCAAGAACTTAGACAACCATGGAAAAGTTTTCTGTAGACCTCTCCAACACAGTAGGACAATGTTACCTGCTACACATGTGGGGATGAGGTAGGAGGAGGCAGCTCTCATACTTTATAAAAATCCCTCCAATGAAGGAGTCCAAGGTGATTTCTTTTTTTCTTTTAACCATAATTATGCTGTTTTTGTTTATAGATAAATGATCCGGGATCATCATATTATCAATAGCATTTATATAGTGTTTTAATGTTTTATAAAGCAAATTACACTTATTGTCTTATTTTTCCCTCACAATAATTTCTGGGAAATAAATGTTATTACTGTCTCCATTTTACAGATGAAGAAACTGAAGCAGAGAGAGGTTAAGTGGCTTAAGTAAGGTTACATAGTAGATGTCTGAGGCTGGATTTGAATTTAGGTTTTCCTGACTTCGGGGCTAGAATTCTATTCACTGTGCCATCTTTTTGTATGTAATTGAACACACAGGCAGAACTTTTGAGTTTTGTGAAGACCTCAGGAAGCTTGCTTCTCTGGGACAGTTAGATGGCACAGTGGATAGAACACTTTTCCTGAAGTCAGAAGGATCTAAGTTTAAATCTGGCCTCAAACATTTTATACTTCCTAGAAGTCATTTAACCCCAAATGCCTCACAAAAAATCTTGCTTCTCCAATTCAGGGTCTTTTTTTTCCCTGAGGCATTTGGGGTTAAGTGACTTGCCTAGGGTCACACAGCTAGGAAGTGTTAAGTGTCTGAGGCCAGATTTGAACTCAGGTCTTCCTGATTTCAGGGCTAGCTGCCCCCAAATTTAGGATCTTTACAAATCTTTGAGAGGCCCCCTCAACAAGGTTCAATCATTTGTAGTTGCTAATATATATCAGAAGTGATGATGATGGTGAGATGAAGAAACCTGAGATTTTAAAGAGCTATTAGATGTAATAAATTCCTAGTCTTAACACATGGATATTTTCATTTGAAAACATAATTCTAAAACTCTAAAGAATTCAAAAGAAAGGAAAAGGAAATGTTTAAAGGTTTCCCGTTAGTATTTCAAAGGACCTT
Source organism: Sminthopsis crassicaudata (assembly GCF_048593235.1). Taxonomy (NCBI): domain Eukaryota; kingdom Metazoa; phylum Chordata; class Mammalia; order Dasyuromorphia; family Dasyuridae; genus Sminthopsis; species Sminthopsis crassicaudata. The sequence continues at coordinate 136,032,070 of NC_133618.1, read as the reverse complement.
TGATTTCATCATTGCCATTTTCCCCCATCAACAATCACATACCATACTTTAGTAAATGGATTTCAAAGTTTCTATGGAAAAAAATCATCTGATAGTCAGTACACCTCTTTGAATTTAGTGAGGCTGGTCTTCAGAAGGCAGAAAACAGTATATTGTCAGGCCACCAATCCATTAAGGGTTAAAGTATCTCCAGTTACTTCTAACTCTGCAAAGTAAAGTCATTCTTTGAGCATTCTATTTTCCCCAAGTACATGGAAGCTGAGACATGCACACCCAGTATTAGAGATCACTACTCCTGTCAACAATTAGGTACATACAACATATACTATCAGGTAGGGAGGGAATAACCATATGAAAAGACAGAGACAGAATTTCTCAATATCCCAAACCTTGCAATTAACTTCCATGGAGTTCACATTCTTAGAAGCTTTCAGACTCCTGCAAAGGGGTGAGGATGCAGAAAAAGTGGATTTGTATAACAACATTCTGATATTTGGGTACATGTAGAAACTTCCCTAAGAGAAGTTGCCACTATATTTAAGTAACATTTATTTAAAATTTTTTTGAAGGTAAGAATTATTTATTTAAGACAACCCAATCACAAACATAATTATAAAAGATAAGTATATTTTCACCATTTGGTGCTAGTAAAAGAATGAATTTAAAGTTCATATAATTTTCTGATCCATATACAGAGAAAGTGATGATTCAGTTAACTGCTGATGTCTGCAGTGTTAGAGTAATATAATCCAAGTTTTCTTTACTCATCCTCATAACCAGATGGGATAGACTGATATTATGGTCATGAAATAGAGTGTAGTTTCCATATTTCCATGAGAAATACCTGCTCCAGATGTGAGGTGAGGGTAGAAGATGAAGCTTGTTCCGTTCTGATGCTCCTGTGACCTCAGGAGGCATTCAGTATGAATACCACTCTGAGAAGCACCTTGAAGAAGGTAAGCACCTTCAACATATGGACTGATTTCCCTTCACTCTGGAGACTGCTAGAGAGTGACCACCCCATAGGGATGGGAACCTGGTCCAGTAGTGTAAGTATCTAATTGTCCATAGTTACAGCCGTCTTTCACTTTAAGTAATCTTTAGAAGGAACAGCTATACAGAGTGATTTATTTTTCCACTGCCACCAGGCATTAAAATTATTCATTCTTCCATTCATCAATCCATTGCTTCAACCATCTATTAATTCTATGGACTTTTGTTAAGTATCTACTAGTTGAAATTAATGCATTGCTTTGAAAATTGAGGTGGATACCAAGAAGTATACTTGCTTATTGGTCTGAATATAAACTTCCTTTTCTCCCCAGGCTTGACCTATATAAAACACAAGCATAACTGATAATTATTTCCTTAGTATGATAGATTTTTCTCAAATTAAGCCCCTTCCTTCCCAATGTATAAACTCAATTTGCTGACTACAATGAATCGTCGATTGACATTTCATCAGTAGGAAAAAAGGCTTGTGAAAGATAAATGAAGATTTTATTTACAGGAAAAGTTGAATTCATTTTCATATTCATTGATCCAGTTTATGATATATATATATATATATATATATATATACATATATATATATATATATATATATATATATATATATATATATACACACACACACACACACACACACATTCTCTCTCTTCCTCCTCATTTCTTTTCTTCTCCTTTTCCCCAATCTCCATTTTTTATTATTATAGCTTTTTATTTACAAAATATGTGCATGGGTAATTTTTCAACACTGACCCTTGCAAAACTTTTTGTTCGAAATTTTCCCCTCTTCCCCCCCCATCCCATCCCCTAGATGCCAGGTAGTCCAATACATCTTAAATATGTTAAATCCAATATATGTATACATATTTATACAGTTATCTTGTTGCACAAAAAAATCAGATGTAGAAAGAAAGAAAAAACCTGAGAAAGAAAACAAAAAAAACCCAAAAATACAAGCAAACAATGACATAGTCTTCTCTCTGGGTGTAGATGACTCTCTTCATTACTGAACAATTGGAACTGGTTTGAATCACCTCATTGTTGAAGAGAGCCATGCCCACCAGAATTAATCATTGTATAGTCTTCTTGTTGCTGTGTATAATGATCTCCTGATTCTGCTCATTTCACTCGAATCTGTTCATGTAAGTCTCTCCAGGTCTCTCTGAAATCATCCTGCTGGTCATTTCTTACAGAACAATAATATTCCATAACATGCATATACCATAACTTATTCAGCCATTCTCCAATTGAAGGGCATCCACTCAGTTTCCAGTTTCTGGCCACTACAAAGAGGGCTGCCACAAACATTTTTGCACATATGGGTCCCTTTCCTTCCTTTAAGATCTCTTTGGGATATAAGCCCAGTAGTAACACTACTGGGTCAAAGGGTATGCACAGTTTGACAACTTCTTGAACATAGCTCCAAATCGCTCTCCAGAATGTCAACTCCCACTTTCAAACAGATCTTATTTTAGTATGAAGTGGATTGTATTCAGATCAGTATTGCAAGGCAATATGGCTCTTATTCTCAAGTCAGCACCATGGGCATTGCAGCTGCCAATTGTGTCAGCACCATGGCCAGCAGCTTTGTTGGTGGTATATCTTAAGCCCAAACTCATGTGACATTGAGTTAGAAAGTTCACATGAAAGCAGATGGCCACTTTGGTGCTATACCTCCACCATTAAGATGGATGAGGCAATGGAGGCAAAGGGAGGAGGATTAGGAAATTGGAAAAAGGTTAAAAAGTACACAGATTTTGTGACAGTGTGGCAAATTACAGTCTCAAGCACAGAAAGGGAGGGGCCACTATCATCCTGATAGAATGCTTTTCTAAAATAAGGCAAAGTCACAATGAAGATGGAGGAAGAGAGCTCTATTTCAGAAACTAGGGCTGACAGGCTACTTTCCAGGACTGATATGCCAAATTAAATGTAACATATCAATTCTGATGAGGTGACAAGCCACAACTTGACAGAGCCAGCAACAGGAGAGAACAGAGAATTTTCAAATACCAAAGCTATAAATGACTGAACAAGGTTGTGAGTCACTAAAAATACGGAACCTTTGAAACTTAAAAGGTAACAGGAAGTCAAATTTCAAAGAATTATGGAATATTATAGTTGGAAGGAAACAGATTATAAAACCTTACCTTTTTATTTTACATATGGGGAACAAATTGAGGTCCAGAGAAGAGAAATGTCATATCTGTGCTCATATATGAGTAGAAGAACTAGGTCTAGAGTTCAGGCATCACCCTCAGTCTAGTACTCTTTCCCCATATTATTTTGTTACCTTATTTAATTTAGGGGAATTATAAATGAACCAGGTATATAGAGTGTCTAGGTATTATATTCTTTTATATCTTTCTTTAAATAGTATTTTTTTGGAATATAGGTAAATACATAGTATTTAATTTATATAAATCCTTTTAATTAAGTTAATTTTCTTTAACAGTGGCTTCTCTTGATTACTCAGCTGATTACATCTAAGATTCATAGATTTAATTTCTTCCCTATCCAATAAGTAACTGTGTCATCTTGCAAACTGTAGTTAGAAACTTCAGAGGGATAATTCAATCCCTTAGAGGGCATGATTAAATTTGGAAGTACTAGAAAATAAGATTCTTTGAGTACCAGTACATTAAATGACTAATTTAGGTACTAAATAAGAGATGCCTCTTGTCTTTTGCATACTACTTTTACAAGAGGAGACAATTAGGGAAGCAGTATCTGGTACTAGCAAATGGAAATGCTTCTCAGGTAACTGAAAAAGGAAGCTCAGAGTGGGTTAAAAGTGCTTGAAGAATCAGGCCAAGACACTTTGGACCAAGAATACTTTGAAATAGGAGATGCTAAACTGAGTTAACCAAACAATAGACTAAAACCCAGATTTCTTAGCTTGTACTCTCAATAGCCTGTGCTCAACCTACATTAATGGAGAGAAAGCATTGGGAGATAAAATGAAATTTATAGGGATCATTCTTTAGTTTAAATATATCAGATAAATAAGTATAGGCTTGGAGGAATATCTATAGGTGACAGTTTATGTTTTTTTTTTTTTTTTTTTTTTTTAAAGAACTGCTTTTTTATATTTTCTACAAATGCCACTTGGCAGTCAACAAAATAAAAGCAACTATTTTTTGGGGACCCCATTTATGGTTTTATTGGCGAAGAGCTCTCTCAATATGGAAATTTTCTCTTCTTATCTTATGCAACCAACTGGAGACACCAACTCAATGATTTATCTATGACCACAAAGCTAATATAAGCCAGAGTCAGAACTTGAACTCTTCTTTCTGAATCCAGTATCAGGCTTCTGTTCACTATAACACTTTTTCTCCAAAAAAGGCACATTTATTGATTTGTGAGTTTTGTTTTGTTTTGTTTTGTTTTGTTTTGTTTTTTTAAGCAAAGTTATTGGGGTTAAGTGACTTGTCAAGGGTCATACAGCTAGTAAGTGTTAAGTGTCTGAGGACAGATTTGGACTCAGATCCTCCTGGTACTCTATGCACTGCATGATCTAGCTATCCTAAAAGGGACATTTGTTTATAAGAAGTTACAGACAAAATGAATAGATAAAATAGGCACCAGTAGTGGTAAATATCAAATAGATTTGGGAGAGCAATAGGGTTACAAGGAAAGAAGTTTGGAAGAATCCATTAAAGGAATGATGTGAGGATGCCATTGACTGGCAGGGTGAATCCAGAGTGTAGCAGACTAACCAGAGTTAGCTAGAGTAAGGAGAAAGGTGCCATTAAAGGGAAGTCACTATGAGGAGGGAGAAAGTATCTTTTAGTGGACTTAGTCCTGAAATGGACTGAGCCTCACTATAAAACTTTGACTCTTCTTTCTGTTCAGTCTTAGAATGTATTAATAGAAGTATAGTGTCCACAATGGGGAAGGTGAAAACACTCCACATGTGGTCTGGTTAGAGCTGAGACCCGAGGGATTGTGCCCGTTTCTAAGCCCTTCATTTCAGAAGGAAATTGAAATGCTAGAGAATGTCTGTAGGAATACAGTCAGGATGGTGAGGGGATTAAAAACACCATGTGATACCATGAACAGTGGGAAGAATTGGGAATGCTTTGTTAGAAGAAGGGAAGACTTTGAGAGACGGGGAGGGAGAGGTGCGAATAGTAGCCATCTTTAAATACTCTCATCTGCAAGGGCTTCCATATGAGAGGTGATAGGAACAATAAGTTATAATGATTGCAAGTTGTAAAGAGGCAGATTCAGCTCACAAAAACTTCAAAACAATTAAAGTTCTAATTTCTAACTTCTAACAATAGGAGTCATTTTGTGAGATAATGAGCTCCCTGCCAGAAAAGGTATTGAAGAAGATAGATACATGAATACATGTTGAGTTTTGTTAAGGATGTTACAGATGTGATTAGACTAAATGATTTCTGAAGTCCCTTCCAATAATACAAAATAAT
>NC_133618.1:135911626-136021626 GCF_048593235.1 Sminthopsis crassicaudata | reverse complement strand
AAGAAACAGGATTGGATTTGTTATTCTTAAGTCAAACCAGCTGTGAGCTCTCCATCCTCCCAAATGTTGGCTATCACTACTGGTTGGAGCCACTTCTCTTCATAGGGGGCTGTTCTCTTTTCATTTTCACCAGCCACCCCTGGATCCTATTATTCCTCCCAATTGTTCCTTCACAAGGTGTTAGTTTGTTGGTCTAGGCTCATCCATAAATACATTAGGCTATCAAAGCTGGAAAGTACTTTAGAGGTAATCAATTCCAGAATTTCACAATTGTGAGTGGCCTAGCCCATCCCATACCTGAATCAGAATCCCTTCCTCAGCATCTCCTAGAAGTATGTTTATCCAGGCTCAACTTGAAGACCCCCAGTGATAAGGAAAACATTCCCTTATGAGGCAGCCTAGTCTGATTTTGGATTTCCCTATAGGATGTTTTTCTTCATATATAGACAAAATTTCTAGCCCCTTAACACCCACTCATTCATTTTTTTTCTTCCTTTCTACTTTTACATTCTGGCCCTAAACAGAATAATCCTAATTTTTCTTCTGTAGGATAACCCTTTAAATACTTGAGGACTATTACTGTGCCCCTGTCTAAATTTTTTATACAGTCTGGATATCCCCAATTCCTTTAGGCAATCACTCTTTGGTATGATTATCCGCTGGCATGAAATCAAATCCTCTCATCATCCTGTATCCCTTTTCTGGATACTCTCAAGCTTATCGATGTCCTTCCTGAAATGTGGCGCCCAGAACTGAACTCCAGATGTACTCTGATGAAGGCAGGAACTTTTCTCATTCTGGACATTATTGTTTTAATATAGTCTAAGATTGCTTTAGGTTTTTAAAAATATTTCATTGCTTTTCTTTTTTTTTTAATATTAATATCATTACATAATGACTGCTCTGCTCCTAGAACTTTTCCTTTGCAACTTTAAGTACAATTAAGAAAAGAAAGTCAACACATTGGCTTTGTCTGAAAATATGTAACTCATTCTATACTTGTAATCCTTCATCTATATGTCTAGGAGAGGGAATCATGCTTCAGTGCTGGTCCTTTGAAGTTACAACTGGGCAATGCATTGGTCAAAGTTCTGAAATTTTTCAGCATTGTCTGATGCTGATCACAATACTGTGGTCAGTGTGTAAACTTGATTCTTACTTGATTCTCCTTAATTCATTCTATTTCAGTTCATTTAAGTCCCAATTTTCTTAGAATTCTTTATATTTATAAGTTTTGATACAATATCATCATATTACATTAGTATTACACAATTTTTTCAACCATTTCCCTTTTGGTGGATGTGGATTTGCTTCCAGTTTTTTTGCTCCTACAAAATATGCTGCTATCATAGATATTAATGTCTATGCATATCAATATCTATGATAACAGCAGATAAGTTTCCATAATGGAATATATATATATATATACACACACACACACACACATATATATGTTGTGAATACAAATGAATACCAACATATATGTACATTATATATATGCATATACGCTATATTTATATTTTATATCTATGATAGCAGCAGAAAAGTTTCTATACATGGAATATATACACACTTACACATACATATACATCCCATGCATGGGAACTTTTCTTCTTTCTGTAACCTTCTTGTGTATATACTCCTATTAGTGTTCCTGGGTTAAACGAGTGGTATAGTTTTGATACTTGTTCTTTTGATCTAATTTCAAATTGTTTTCTAGAATGGTTAGATCAATTTATAGCCTCATCAATAATGCTTTAGTGTCCCTCACTTCCCAATTCCTTTTACCCTTTATCATTTCCATTTTTCTTTTTTGGTCATGTTAGGCAATCTGGTACTAGTTGTGAGGTAAAACCTGAGTGCTTAAAATTTGCATCTCCCCTATCATTAATGAGGCAGGATATTCTATTGTGTTTTTATGCCTTGCATTTCTTCTTTTGAAACTGTTAATACAAAAAAAGTAACTGTTAATACTCTTTGAGCACTCACACATTGGAGGATATCTCTTATTTTAATTATCTTTACCAATTTCTTGTTTATCTTGCCTAAATTTTTTTTATTATAGATATTTGCTTTGAAGAATTTTCCAACTACTTACATTTTCAATTGTACCTGCAAAAGCTTTTCACTTTCATATAATTAAAATTATCCATTTGATCTTTAATAATCATCCCTATTTCCTGGTTAGTTAAGAATTTTCCCCAAGCCACAATTAAGCAAGCTATCTCCTTTCATTATTCTCTATTTTTAAATATATAATTCTTTATATTAAACTCATATATCCTTTTGAGTACATTGTACAATGTGGCATTAGATGTTTTAAATCTAATTTTTATCAAACTGTTCTCTCATTTTCCTAGCAGTTCTTGTCAAATAATGAGTCTTTAATCTAATGATTGGTATTCTTGGAATTATGAAAAATGAGGCTACTATATTTCTTGGTTTTGTGTTTTGCTTATCTAGTTTATTTTGTTGCTGAATTTTTCTATTAAAACAAATAGTTTTGATGATTATTGGTTTATGGTACAGTTTAAGATCTGATAATGTTAGTTTCTTTTCATTTTGACTTTTATTTTTCATTATTTCTTTTAAGATTCTTTATCTTTTATTTTTCCAGATGAATTTAAAACTGTTTTGTCTGTTACTTTAAAATAAGTTTTTGATGTCAGTAAATATACAAATTAATTTAGGTTATCCCTTTATTTTTGTTATACTGGCCTAACCCTAAACCATAAAGGTCCTTTTAATTATTTGTCTTCTTTCATTTCTGTAAAAATAATTTTATAATTGTATTGATAAAAATCTCGAGTCTCAATAACATCCAGATATTTTACATATTTTTGCAGTTGCTCTAAATGGGATTTCTTTTTCTGTCTAATGAGATTTTTTTTCTTTTGGCACTTTGCAAAGTTTAATCAATTTTGTGGGTTTATTTTATATTTTATTACTTTACAATTTATTAAATGTTTTATTGAATCTCCATTATTTACATTTCACTAAATCTCAATGAGTTAGCTAAATTATATGATTAGCAAATAAATATAATTTTGTCTTTTCTTTGCCTATTTCTTCATTTTTCCCCCTTTGAAATGTGTTTTCCAAACCCATAACTTGGCAAAAACAATTCCTACTATTATCTCTAAATTCCTAAATCCAAGACCATTTGTTTCATTCTGTATCTTGTTTCATTTCAGAACTAAGTGTTTCCCTCTGTTCAATACTGAGAAAATGGAAACAGTTCCTAAGTTAAATTAAACAGACTGGATTTAGGATGATTTTTTTCAGTAGACCATCTTTACTCACATTCCTGATTCCCACTCCCATATGATGATGTCCAGAAATAATGAGAACATTAGTAATGAATGTCCTACACATATAAGTAATACCTTGTCTATGATAGTTCCTTGTTGAACTGAATTGAGGAGCAAGTTTAGAGAGAAATGGAATAAACTCAGTTTTGGATTTTATTGAGTTTGAGATGTTAGTAGCATACCCAGACAGAGCTTTCTTGAAGGCTATGGAGAGGAGGTCTGAAGCTCCTAAGAGGCAGAGCTGGAGACTGAGTTTTTGGAGTCATTAGTATAGAGGTGGTAGCTGAAGTTTTGGGAACAAATACAATCTCCAAGGGAGAGAGGATAGTACAAAAAGATGAAAGCCAAAACCAGACCCACATTAAGGAATATGGTTTTGGAAGAGGATGAACTACAAAATTAAGATTTAGAACTTGATCTTTGTAAGAGAACTGGTAATCAGAAGAGAATGTAATTTCCTTGGAAAGGGCATATAGGAACACAATTGAAAGGGTTAGAAGAGAAAATAAGTAGCAAGAAGGAGGAAACATCAAGGTTAGTCATTTTTTTCCCCCAATGAAACAATGGAGAGAGATGGTAGAATAATAAGAAGGGATGGAAAGGCCAAAGGGAGAGATTTTAGGATTGAAGAATGGAGTATGTGTGTAGGCAGATGTGAGGGAACTTTTAGGGAGGGAGAGTTGAAGATGTATATACATGAAATACTTGTAGAGACAAGTCTTAGAAGAGAGAGGATCAAACATGTAGCCAGTGAAGGTTTAGCTTCGATGAGTTATATCCAAAGGAGAAGAAGAAAGGAGGAGAGAATGAGTGAAGAAGCAAAGATGTTTAGAGGTGGGTGGGTGAATTCTGGGAGCCCACAGAGGCAGATAGCCTTCTGCTTTCCTGAGAAGACTGAAGTCAAGTCATCTGCTGTGAGCGTGGGGGTAGAATGCAGTTGGGGTCTTGAGAGAGAGGAAAGGGTTTGGAATGTTTTCTAAAGTCACTGTAGGGAGTGAGATAGAGAGTTGATAAAAACAGAATTTAGGGCAGAGGAAGGTCAGATCTCAGGATCCTTGTTTTAGCTAAACAACACTATACAAATAACTGAATCACAAATGAACTTTTGGAACCCAGGCCCTTTCTAAGTTGGATACTGTCTGTACTTCGGTTTCAGGCATGAATTAATCACATATTTAGGCTCTTCCACATTGATGTCTCAGCTAAAGTAGTATCAGCCTTCCCATTCATTTTGTTGAGCATTTTTTTCCAATGGCAAGTTGGAGCAGGTGGGGGAGGTGGGAAGCAGATGGAAAACATTTGAGAAGTCTGATGCCACTCACAAATATGTTGGATTGAACAGGGAGTAATATTAATTTTCTCAGAAATGCCATTCTTTGGTTTTCAGTGACTTCAAATGGTTGGAAATGTGCTTCCTATTTCCACAGTGTTTTAAGGTTTCCACAGTACTTGATTCATCCCAGCACTGTGAAGTAGGTAGCACAAATATTATCATTCCTATTGTACACAGAAGGAAGTTGAGGATTACATGAATTAAGCTATTAGCCCAAGATCACACAGTCATTACATATCATACCTAGAGGCTTAAACATCAGTCTTCTGATTCCAGATTTACTGTACTAACGGATATTTTATCACTGGACCATCCGATCCATTCACTTGAGGCTTTAATGAAACTGCCATCTTGTACTTTTGGATGCTAATTAATAAATATTTATTGAGTATTTAATATATAGAAAGGGTAGCTAGTGGTACAGTGGGTAGAATGCCTATGCCTGGAGTCAGAAAGACTCACTACTCTTCCTAAGTTCAAATCTGGTCTCAGAAACCAGCTGTGTGATCCTGGAAATGTGACTTAACCCTGTTTGCCTCAGTTTCCTCATTTTAAAAAAATGAACTGGAGAAGAAAATGGCAAACCACTCTAATATTTTGGAAAGAAAACCTCAAATGGGGCCATGAAGAGTTGAACATGTCTGAAGCAACAATGACAATAATATGTGGGGGCAACTTAAATGGGGCTGGCATGATTACAATAAATATGCCTGATGACAAGTTAGGGCAAATGTGTGCACTCACGTAAAGCTATACCTATTGTTCAATCATAGCTGGATGAGACTGAGGGTGTGGGGCCATCTCACAGGCAATAGCACTAAAACATGCATGTACTCATCATTTGTCACCTCATCACAGATAATTAGCTCAAACCCATTCTCATTGGCTTTTAATGCCATTATTCTCATTTTATTCACCTTTCTTACTCTAACTTAGGGAGATGACTTCTGAAGAGAACTCTATGTACCTAACTAGGAATATTCATATAGGACTAAATGAAGAAAGAAATCTTTCTCCTTAATTAGCTGAGTTACTTATTTTTTTTTAATTAAATTATTTTTGTGATCTAATTGGGGTTAAGCCCAGGGTCACACAGCTAGGAAGTGTTAAATGTCTGAGGTCAAGTTTGAACTCAGGTCTTCCCAGTTCAGGGCCAGTGTTCTATTCACCGTGCTTTCTAGTTTCCCCACAACAGAACTCTTTAAGAGTTTGTATACCTTCCTCTAGGTTCATGGTATGTTAAGGCTTGGCAAGAAGGAAATGAGTTTTGCTTTGAGGTTTTTTGTCAAACAAGGACATTTGGGAATGGTCACCACTAAAGTAAACACAACAAGGAAGACAAAGCAACTGGATTTTGATGGTGACAACTGCAGAAAATTGTTATTAGATCATAATATCATGGATCTAGAATTGTAGAGGACCTTCAAGGCATCTAGTACCACCTATTTATTTATAGATGAGGAAACTGACTCAATAAAATTATTTTTTCCCACTTAGGGAATTTTAGCTCATGTCTGCTGGGAAAATAGTGCATTTGGGCAAATCCTCATGTTGGTGACTTTCCTCCCAAAACTCTACAGTAACTCCTAAGGGCTTCTTCTATGTTATTCCAGCGTAATGGGATCCATATATCTCTAGATATAATAGGCTCTCTTAAGTTAGGGTCCATTAACTTGTTTTTAAGATAGTTTGAAGTTTGTATTTCAATATAATTCATTTCTTTTTTAATCCTATGTATTTTATTTTGTCTATTTAAAATATTATTCAGAGAAAGGGTCCAAGGCTTTACTATACTGCCAAAGAGGCCCATGTCACATATAAAGTTAAAAATACCTAATGAAGATAGATACCTGTTTCCAAAAGATCAGGAAAGAGCATGTAAAAAAAGAGGCTCAGGCTTTTCTTGGAGCACATGTGTTTAAATGCCTTGTGCTCATGGCCACATGGAGGCCAAGAAAGAAGATTGAGCCAGCTACTCATTCTTGTACCTCTCCTCTTAGGAAGTAGCTAGGAAAAGTCCGGACCCAATTCATAGCCATAAAAGAAGGAAGAGCTGAGAGAGGGATCACTTCCTTTAAACATTCCTTGAGGCATCAGCTCTTCCAGATTCAGAGCCAATAAGAGTTCTCTTTATCACTTCAAAATGTAAACTTTTGAATTTAGCTCTGCATCACAAGGGACCAGTGGAATGCTCCTAAGCTCACATGTGGATGAATAGAACCAGGAATGGCAACTCAGAGTTTGCTCTATGGGATGGCCTTTATTCCATAAAGGACAACAAAGGATATGGTAAACACGAGTAAACCATATCATATAATGAACAAAAGATTATGGAAGAGAAATAGTGTAAAGGATTCCTCAAAGAAATGTATGATTGAAAAAGAAGATCCACTGTTTAAATCATGAGGGATAACCCATGTTATCTATGAGTTATCCATGTAATATCAAAAGAACTTGAAAATGTCCCCCAAACCACTATTTTTCCTGTGGTGACCCAGATGGGAACAAACATTAATATACCACCTACCGCGTGTATGTGACTGTGCTGAGCATTTTACAAATGTTATCTTTCATTTGATTCTCTTAACAAATGAGAGGTGGGTACTAATACTATCTCCATTTTACAGTTGGGGAAACTAAGAGGCAACAGTTCAGTGACTTCCCCAGGGTCATTCAGCTATTGAGTCTATGAGATTATATTAGAACTCAAGCCCAGAGTTCTCTCTCTACTGTGCCACCTAGCTGATATTCTAGTATGAGCAAGGGTAAAGAGACTGGAATATATAAGGTAATTATATAGATAGAATGGAGATTAGCTTCTAATATTTATAGCACATTCATTTAGGTGGTAAACTTGGGACAATATGTAAATTTTTTTTAAGAGCACAAAAAAAATTTTCTTCCATCAGATGAACAGGGAATTTTTCAGTCCTGAATGTCCACTTCTAGATATATGCTCCCTGGAAGCCCTAACATTTCAGTTTTGTGCTAGGAAGCAGGACCTCTGAGTTCCTTTTCAATGCTGGGCCACAGAGTTTGATCCAGCATTGAGGTTCTCCTGTTATATGTGGCTTTTCCCAGAAACCAAAAGTTGGATCACCAAAGGCCAACTCAGCTTCAACTTCAGTATGCTGTTCCCCAATTCCTGCAGCTCCCTGGGAATTAGAAAGGAGGTGGGAGACCTTAGGACAAAGATTCATTGGGGACCACCTAGTACTGCTCATATCCCAGAAGACAAATTGACTTTACAGGCATAGCAGAGATCCTGAGATACGCCTGTGAAGCCAATTTGTTCAGTTTTATAGACCTAAAAGGGTCTAAGCCAGCGCTCTATGTATGGTTTGAATTAGGTCTGGAGAGTGGCTCCCTGGCAAGCAAAAGATTCAGACTTCTCTTGTGCTCACTTTCAATCAGCCAGAATCATCTAGAGCTTCAATAGAGATTTAGAACAATACAACGCATTTCTGCCATGAAGTTCTTTCCTTCTCTCTCTCTCTGGCTTGTCTTGGCTTTTCTTTTTCTCTCTCTGACTTTTGTTGCTTAGTCTGTCTTGTCTCTCTATATCTGTCTCCATCTCTGTCTCTCGGTCTGTCTCTGTCTTATTTTTTTACTCTGTCTTTCTTATCTCTTTTGTAAAATACTTGTTCAGAAGTGGCTAACTCTTTCTGACCCCATTGGGGGTTTTCTTGGCAAAGATACTGGAGTGGTTTGCCATTTCTTTTTTCACCTCATTTTGCAGATAAAGAAGGTGAGGTAAAGCTAGTTAAGTGACTTGTTTAGGATCACATAATTACTAAGCATTTAAAGTCAGATTCGAATTCAGGAAGATGAGTCTTTCTGATTCCAAGCTCGGTGCTCGCTCCACTGTGCCACTTAGCTGTATAATCATACTTACTTTTTATCTCATAAGGCCATGTGTTGGGACCAATATTGACCAAAATTTTCTAATTTTGCTTATTCTAAATGAATTATTCTAGATTTTCCTTAAAAGGCTACAAAGCTAGGACTTGATAGGCAGAGGAATGCTTTCCTTGATTACAGCTTCTTGGAAGTCTCTGGCTATATTCATCTAGCTTCTTGGTCACTGAGGGCACAAGGAAGCCAACCCACATGGGGCTGACATCCTTCAGATTAATTAGATTTCCCAAGGTAACCACAGCCTGCCCGACTGACCAGACCCATTTCCATATGGACATGAGGGGGGAAGTATATGTTTCTACTGAAGTTAGTGCCATTGGATCCTTGTTAAATATCTCATTATATTGGGAATAAGGAAACCTTTTGTTAACCATTCAGTGGTTTTTTTGTCCCAACATCAAACACAGGGATTTGCAGTTCAGTTGTTCAGTCATTTTCAATCACGTCTGAATTTCTTCGGCCCCATTTGGGGTTTTCTTGGTGAAGATAGTGAAGAGGTTTGCCATTTCCTTCTCCAGATCATTTTATAGATGAGGAAACAGAGGCACACAGGCTTCAGTGACTAGCCCAGATGGCAAAGATAGTAACTGTTGGAGGCTGGATTTGAATACAGGAAGATGAATCTTTCTGACTCCAGGACTAGCACTCTTTCCAGTAAGCCACTTAGTTGCACATTTCAGGGCCAAAAAGTATATAAATTTAGTAACTTTCTTAGTATGGTTCTAAACTGTTTCTCCTGGACCAATTTATAGATCCATCAGCAGGGCATTAGTGTATCTATTCTGTAGATTTTCAAAATTGACAACTTTTCTCTTTTGTCATCTTCAATAGTTTGTTGGTTATAAGGTGAAGCCTCAGAGTTGTATAAATTTACATTCATCTCAATGTTTGTTGGTTGGAGCACTCGTCCAAATGTTTTGAATTCTTCCTTTGAGAAGTGTTTTTTGGAGTGTGTGTTACGGGAATAGAGTTTGATTTAAATCTTTGAGTTATTTATATGTCATATATAGCAAACCTTTATCAGAGTTATTTAAAGCAAAGATTTTCTCCTTTCTCCATCAACAGACTTTCTTCTAAGACAGTATGCTAATTTATTCAAAAACTTTTTAATGTCATGTAATTAATATTGCATATTTTGTCATCATCCCTGTTTGGTTAAGAATTCAAAAATATTTTATTTGACTTGCTTCTAATTAATTTTTTATGGGTCACATAATCATTTTGAGCTTATTACATAATATATAGCTTGAGATATTGGTCTGTATTGAATTTTTAACAAACTACTTTCCAATTGTTTCTTAGCAGTTCTTGTTAAAAAAGGGAGTTCTTCCAAAATTGTTTATAATCTTGGATTTTTGGATGCTGGATTATTAAAATCAGTTGTTTCTGATTTGTCTTTGTGAAGTTTTATTTATTAATGCACTTTAAAAAATTCAAAGCAGCACCAAATAATTTTGATGATTATTTTTTCATAGCATATTTAAGGTATGAAGTACTATGCCCTATTCATTCCTACTTTTTATTCTTTTATTATTTCCTTTGAGATTCTAGATCTTTCATCCTTTAAAATCAATTTTTTGATTATTTTCTTCAACTTTATAAATTATCCTATTGCACTAAATCTGCAATATGATTTAGGTTGTATTTTCATTTTAATTATATTGATATAATCCAATCACAAACAATGAAAATCCTTCCAATGATTAAAGTTTTATTTCTCTAAAAAGTATTTTGTAGTAATTGAGTGTGCCCTTTATAGACTGACTTCAAAATACTTTATGCATTTTGCAGTAATTTTGTATAGTATTTTTTTTATTGCTTCTTTCTGAAAATTTTATGACTTTAAAGAAATACTATTGCTTTTTGTGAGCTTATTTTGTATTCTGTTTTACGGAGATATTAATTAAATCATTAAATGCATATTGATTTTCTAGGATTTTTTAAAGTACATCATGCCAACAAAAGGCTTATGTCTTTATTACTTTTTGCCTATGTTTCTGCCTTCAATTTTTTTTTTCTTTTTCTGAGGCTGGGGTTAAGTGTCTTGCCCAGGGTCACACAGCTAGGAAGTGTTAAATGTCTGAGACCAGATTTGAACTCCGGTCCTCCTGAATTCAAGGCTGGTGTTCTATCCACTGTGCCACCTAGCTGCACCCTCTGCCTTCAATTTTTCTTTGCTTATTGCTATTAAAAGTATTTCTAGAATTCTTTTTATACAACAAAAATCTATCCTATCTCCATTTTAGCTTTTCTTCTTTTCTTCCTAGTATTGAGAGAGAAAAATAAAACTCATTAAAAGTATACATAGATAAGCAAAACACATTTCCCCACAGAACTTGTTAAATGTTTTATTCTGTATATCACTTCTATATAAGGAAGTGGAGAGCATGTCTCTTTGTGAGTCCTCTGGAAGTATGATTGGTCATTTAGTAGATTTTGAAAGTTTTTCAAAGTTGTTTGTCTTTATAATAATATTTTTATCATCAAAATTGTTCTCCTGGTTCTGTTCATCTTACTCTCCATCAGTTCAAATATAAGTCTACCCAGGTTTTTCTGAAATTGTTCCCTTCATAATTTCTTATATGGCAATAGTATTTTATCATATCTATATAACATCATCTCTAGTTGATGGTTACTCCCTCAATTTCCAATTCTTTACCTATTTAAAAATTATTACTATAAACTTTTCATAAATACAGATCGTTTCTCCCTTTCTTTGATCTCTTTGAAGCATATAACTAATAGTAGTGCTTCTGGCCCAAAGGTATGTACAGTTTAATAACTTTTTTTAGAGCATAGTTCTGGATCATTTTTCAGAATAGCTGGACCAATTCACAGCTCACAGTTCTACCCACAGTGCATTAATATACATTTCCTACAATCATTTTCCTCTTTAAAAAACAATACAAAACAAAAAACAATGCTAATTTGATGGGTATGAGGTAGAACTTGAGTTATTTAATTTGCATGTGTTTAATTATCTAGAACATTTTTCATATAGCTACTGATAGTTTTAATTTCTTCCCGTAAAAACTATCCATTCATATCCTTCAATCTCTTTATTCTTATGGGGAATGGCCTTCATTCTTATAAATTGTAATCAGTTCCATACTATTTTTAGAAATTATTATTATTATGCTTTGATGATTTTTTCCATTTACTCACTTTACATACAATTTTAGCTGCTTTGGGTTCTTTGGATTTTTTTGTGTGTAAAAACTTTAAATTTTATGTAAACAAAATTGTTTATTTTACTTCTTATGAAATATTTATTATTTGATCATGAACATTTCTCCTATTTAAGGAGTGACAGATAATTTCTTTTTTGCTTCTTTAATTTGCTTATGATATTACACTTATTGTCTAAGTCAAATACTTATTTGGATCCTATCTTGGCACACAATATGTGTGGTCCATACCTAGTTTCTGTGTTCCAGTTTTCTCAACAGTTTTTGCCAAATTCTTACTTTAGTATCTAGAATCTTTGGGTTTATTAATACTGTAATACATATTCATTTGCTTCTGTTTCTGTCCCACTGATCAGTTTCTCTATGTTTAGCCAGTACCAAATGATTTTGGTGAATATAGCTTTTTCTATTCTTGAGTTACAACCTTTCATCTCCATGTCCATGCCTTTCTTGCCCTCTTAGCTCTGCTCCTACTTTCTAGTCTTTGCCATCATGTATGAATCTGAATCATGGATCTGGATTATTTGGACAATCTAGCTCACCTTGGAACTTTCTTTAATGCCTGTTCATTTTTTCCATCATGCTGGGTCCCTTCTGGCATTAGTGCATAACTCTCAGAGTCTCCATTTTGGGGAGAGGCCCAAGTCAATAAACTTTAATTCCCTTCCTGCCTCTCTTTTATGACTTTGCAAATTTTGATATCAATGTGTACTTTCCTTCCTTGCAACTGTCTTTTGTGAATTGCCTTCCTCCTTTAGATAAGTTCCTTGATAAAAAGTGTTGTCTTTATTTTTCATTGTACTTGTATCCCTTAGCACTTAACACAGTGTCTGATGTATGGTAAGCTCTTAATAAATATTTGTTGGTTTGCCTTTCTCTGGACATCCCATGTGCTTAGAATGCATTCTCTACTTACCAGTTACCTAACAAAGTCCCTCTCTTCCTTTAAGACAGAGATCAAGTTCTATCTTTTGCATGAAATCTCTCCTGAGAACCCTAATCTCTTGTGCCCTCCCTCTTAAACTAGCATATATTTAAGTACTTTATATCTATTTATAAATATTAACTTTATGATGTTGCTGTATATATATATATATATATTTATTATTTGCTTTATTACAATACAAGCTCCCTGAAAGTAGGAATTGTTATAGTTTTTGTACTTGTAATCCCAGTTCCTAGCACTGTGTACTTTCTAGTACCTATCAAGTGCCCAGAAAATACTTGAACCATATTTATTAATTAATATAATCATATGGTTTGGACTATTTTGTTTTTTAATGTAATTAGTTATGCTTGTTATGTTTTTAATTTAAATCACATTTTATTTCTGATTAGTCATACTGAAAATATTTCTAAATCAATATCAATCAGTGGTATTGCTTTTCTTTCTTTGATTTTTTCTTCCCTGAGTTTGTACTTAGGATTATACTTATTCATAAAAGGAGTTTAGAGAATAATTTGTGCAATATAGGTATTAATTATTCTTTAAGCATTTGAATACATATTCAAGCAAGGAATTCACCTTTCTATATGGATGGATCATGGAGTTTTTTTCTTTAAGGTTCCTTTAAAGATAGTTCAATTTCATTTTCATTTTTTTAAGATTGGGTAATTTAAGATCTCTATCTGGAGTTCTACCAATTCAATATTTTACACCCTCCATTTCTTTTCACTTTTTTGCTGACATTAACTATGATATGTAGTAGATTCTGATAAAGCTCTTTAGATATAGAAACACAGTCCTATATGCCCTTTCCCCTTCCATCTCCCAAGTCTTCTCTTCAAGATGACTATCCAAATCTATGTATAATAAATGTCTTTCTACTAGTTCTTTGTCTTCTGAGCATATATAGCTTACTCTGTCAGTGCACGCAAGAGAAGCTGGACAGCATGATAATGTGTAATGCAGAGCCCAGCTGTTGGATTTGGAGCATTTGGTATGTGGTTCCAGTCTGCTAACTACATGATGAAGGCACTCTTGATTGGACATTGAGCCAGAACTGGGCTAAATTTCAAAGTCATTAAGTGGCCCATGTAGGGAATCTACCTTTTTTTTTTTTTCTGCTGAGCAGAACTGTGTGTTCACAATTTTGGAGTCATCATTGTCTTTTGCCTCTTTCCCCTTCCCATTATCTCCCACTCATATCCATTTTCCAAGTTCCAAATCATAACAACTTTGTTTCCACCATACCTCTCATATTCATCCCTTTCTCTCTACTCATATGACTACCACCCTAATTCAGCCCATTATTCCTCCTCATCCTGACTACTCCCACACTTTTAATTGGCTCATTTGTATCTGGTATATCTGGTCTACAAACCATTTTTCATGCAGTTACATAGGATCATATGAGATAATAGATCTGAAGCTAGAAGAGAACACAGAGATTGTCAAATTCAACCTCTCCTTTTACAAGTGAAGAAACTGAGCCCTAGAGAGGTTAAGTAGCTAGAAAGTGTCAGAGACAGAATTAGTATATAGCCATGTCTTTTAGAGTCTGAACAACAAATTAATTATATCGACTATGCTACATTACCTCTCTTGTTAAATTGGTATTTTTAAAGCACAGGTCTGACCATAGAATTCTCATTCTTGGGAGTATTCAAGCAGCTTTTTCTTGTCTCTGGATAAATTAACAACTCATCTATTTGGCTTTACAATCTGTCTCCAGTCAGCCTTTTCAGGCTTATACAACTGGCCTACTTACTGCTCTTCATATGCTCCCCATTCTATCTCCCATCTCTGCATATTCAGACAATCTGTACCATATGCTTAAAATGTCTTTCTTCAATGTATTCTTTCATTGCCTTTTTAAATACCTGGCTTTTTTCAATACTTAGTTCAAGTCTTACATTCTATGGGAGGTTTTTCTCTATACTTTTTGATTTTGATGACTTCATTAACTATATAGATTTAAGGCCCATCCCACGAAGATGTTCCACATCATCAAATTCCTATTGGGCATTTTAAACTGGATCATCTATAGGCATCTCAAACTCAAGATGTGCAAAATTGATTTCATCATCTTCTTTCCAATTCCTCTGCCCTGATCTATTTCTTTTCTTCTTTTATTTTTTATATTTTATTTTCCCAATTATATGTTATACAGTATGTAAACATTTATCTTTTTTTTTTAAGTTTTGAGTTTCAGATTTTATCTTTTATTCCCTTCCTTTTACCCCTTTCTTTTGACAGAGATAGTAAACAATTAGACATAGGATATACATATATAATCATGTGAAACATTTCCATATTAGTAATTTTTTACCAGAAAACTTTAATGAAAGACAAAGAATGAAAGAAAGAACGTGAAACAGCATGCTTCATTTAGTCTGTATTCAAACAGTAACAGTTCTTTATTTGGAAGTAAAATGTCCTTCATCATGAATCCTTTGAGATTATCTTGGATCATTGTATTGCTTAGAAGAGCTAAGTTTTTCATGCAGTTACATAGGATCAAAATAAGCTCTCATTTAGTTTATTTTAATAACCTCCCATTTGGGCTTTTTACCTCTAGCCTCTCTCTACTCCGATCCATCCTTCACACAACTACCAGTGAATTTCCTTAAAACGTCTAACCATGCTACTACCCAAAAACTTCATTGGGTTTCAATTACTTCTAGGACCAAATATAAATTCCTCTGTTAGTTCTTCATAATCTGGCCCTTTCCTGATTTTCCTATCTTTTTCCATTTTACTCCTCTACATGTACTCTATAATTCAACTCTATACCATAAACATTCCTTCTCCCATTTTTGTACCCTTGTGGGTCATTTCCCACTCCCAGAATGTACTTCCTCATGCCTTCCCCTTTTAATTCCTGGTTTCTTTCAGGGTTTAGCTCAATTGTAATCTTCTACTTAAGTGACCCAAGAAAACATGCTCTCAAAAACCATTCCATCCATATCTGTGTGGACCCACTTCATAGCATTTTTTGCCTTTGTAATCTGACCAATTTGAATTGGTTCTCTGCTTCTTGACACCTATACACACACACATACCCTCTCTGTCTCTCTCTCTCTCTCTCTGTCTGTCTCTCTTTTTCTTTCTTTTACATTCACATAAAAGGCAAAGTTGAGATGACCCCAAGATACTTCTGAATGGAGTTCATTGGTTACTCATTCTTGCATCATTTCCTCTGCTCTCATAATAGATAATTAAGCTGAAATGAATTCTCGTATAGTAATCTATGGAAATAGAAGGGAGTTCAATGTTTAGTACAGATTCTATTGTAACATGTGGAAGGGAATACTGCAGAGCAGTGTGGTGTGATGAGGAGTATGGCCTCTGATATCAGAAGACCAGGCTTCATCCCTTATAGGAAATGGGACTAGATGGACTGTTAACTCCCAATTGCTCACCTTAGCGGGGGTTAACTGGTTTCTTACCTTCCCCAGGTCTTCAGACGGCTTTGGCACTGATTATCTCAATCAGAGAGCTACCTCTTTAGAGGTTCCCCCACAGAACACCCAAGTCACTCAAGTATGCGGCAACAGGTCTTTATTCTAACTCTTTACATAGTGCTCTCTAACATTCCCTCTAGCTTTCCCTCCAGAGTTCTTCCTTCCCTTCTGGAATCCCCCTCCTATCTTCTGCAACCCCCTTTTTATAGTCCCCAGGTCACATGACTGAGAGTGCATGAGTTTGAGCATGATCAGCTAGAGCCAGGAGGTTTTTCCTCGTTAATGAGGTTTACTCAATACCTTCAATGTCCTATCAGGCTAAGGCAGAATAAACCTCTGAGTGCCTCTTATACTCTGCCCTTGAGATCTGCCCCTGACTCTAACAATGGACCTTTAAGTTCCTTCCAGTTCTCAGTCTGTGATCCTATGACTACCCAGTGCTAGTAGGGACAAATTTAGGCTTGATAGAAGGAAAAAAAAACTTCCTAAAATTAGAGTTAGTTCAAAGTAGAATGGATGGCTTTAGGAAGAACAGCATATAAACATGTTGGTCAATGATTCTCTTCTAACAGAAGCTGGATGACTATATGTTGAGGATATTGAAAAGCAGATTTTTGCTGAGGTAAAGTGTCAGGTTCCTTCTAGCTTGAGCTATTCTGGGGTAATGGGAGTATCTACCCTCAGACATCTGGGCAGGGACTAGCAGCTGATTGGCAATTATAGTCTCAGCCTGGGAATATTGAGAGGGTTCATTTATTTATTTATCCATTCATTCATTCATTCTTTCATTTATTTATCTATTCATTCATTCATTTGTTCATCTATCTATCTATCTATCTATCTATCTATCTATCTATCTATCCATCTATCCATCCATCCATTTGACTATCTATTTTAAATGTTAACCTGGGGAAATGTAGTTAACAGGTAGCTGTATAGACTGTGATGTGCTAATGTCCCAACACTGAACAAAAAACTTTTTACATAAAAGATGCTTAATAAGTGTTAATGTGATGATAAAGATCACTCATTTCTACCCCCTCTGGAGGCAGCTGCTACCCTATGCCCATTAATACCCTATGCCCACAATAAGCAAGGGCAATTAGCAAATTATAGAGCAAGGTTATATGAATGCTTTTATTGCTTAAGTTGGAAGATGCAGTATGGCAAAAAGAACAGTGGATTCAGGAGACCTAAGTACTAGTCAAAGCCTGCATGATGTTGGACAGATCATTTTCCTACATTAAGTCTTAGTTTTCTTCTCTGCAGCTAGTTTGTGGCAGATAAAGCTCTGAGCTGGAAGTCAGAAAGATATTAGTTCAAATATAGCCTCTGATACTTCCTATCTATGTAACTTATTCTGAGATGGGAATGCTGGGCAAGTTACTAAGCTTATGCTTACCTCAGTTTGCTCATCTGCAAAATAATTGATTCCCTCTAGCCTTATGGTTCTTTAAAATATATATACAGAGAGAATCTGTCAGTTGATCAGTCAATCTAGGATAATTTCTAGTCATGCTGGTTTATATCTGGCCACTGGAGCCAGTGAGCTAGTGACTTTGCACAGCCTCTGACCTCCCCCCTGCCAAATTCAATTCATTTGCATGCCATGACATCATGTCTCTGATGCTATGATCCTCTTCCAGAATGAAGGACAAACAACAACAATAACAATACTACTAAGTGTCTACTATGTATCAAGCACCATGCCAAGTTCTGAGGAGACAAAGAAAGACAAAAAATCATTTCTTCCCTCAAGGAACTCATAGTCTAGGGGAGACAGTATGCAAATAGCTATGCATGAATGAGATATATACTGGATAAATGGGATAATGGCAAAGGGAAGCACTAACTGAAAAAAGCTTCTGACAGAAGGGGGGTTTCAGCTGAGACTTGAGGAAGACAAGAGATGGAGTGAATTCCAGACATGGTAGAGCCAGTGAAAATTCTTTTAGTAGGGGGATGATATGTTGTTTTTGAGGAGCAGAAAAGAGACCAGTGTCTCTGAATAGAAGAATACATAGGAAAGGGGAAGGTGAGGAGTATGATAGAAGAATACCAGAAAGGTGGCAAGAAACTAAATTATGAAGTTAAAAACTAAAAGGGGAGATATTATATTTTGGAGGATTTTGGAGGAAACAAGAAGCAAATGGAGCTTATTTAATGAGAGACGTCTATGACATGGTCAGAAAGATCACTTGTGGATCAAGAGTGAAGGATGGACTAGAGAGGAAAGTCTTACATCAGTGATTCCAATCAGTAACCTATTACATTAGCCCATCCATGTAATGTTTACATTGCAGTAGGGAGTGTCATAAGAGAGAGGAAGATAGATACAAGAAAGGGTGAATTTTATTATTTTTTCTTTCTATGAAGTGTAACACTAGTAGAAATCCAAACATGATGATTTCTAATCATTATTAATGAGAATGCCCTTTTCTCCCTGACCCCTATTCCCTGGAGCATGCTTAGTCAGCACATTCCAGGCAATAGAAGTTTGGAGGGGGCGTGCTTCCACTAATGCTTACTAGAGATGCCCTTTAGAGTGTGAGCAATATGCCCTTGTATTGGAGGTGTAGCTCTAAGTTGAGCCCCTTCTAGTTCAGTTCTGTTACATTATTAAAAGAAATTTACTTTGCCTTAGCACAGTAAGAATACACAACAGAGATACAGAGGCGTTAGCTTCTCTGTACAACCCTCCCCTTTGTCTTCATCTGGACTTATGTCTGGTTAGAGGTCATTAGTGAATACCAAATCAGAGAATGTCAAATCAGGATATGGCGAATCAGGCAGCATGGACTTAAACACCTATGAAGTCTGAGTCATCCATATTCTACATGGGGGATTTTTTTTACCCCTATATAACCAGAAAGCTGCGTCAGTAAAGCTGAGGCAAATCACACTCCCAGGGCAACTTTATTTTCTTTTAGGAAAATCTTCCCCATTTTGTGAGTGGCTGGGAAGAAGTTGCATCTGGGAAACGCTGGTTCTATTATACCTGACCAATTTCAGTCTAACACATGGAAGTTTGATGAAGCTACTGCCTGCCAAGAGGGACTGAGGGTCTGGTACTGTAGATTGATGAACAGTTGGAATTGGCTGAGGAGATGATGGACTGATGAAAGAGGAGAGACTGAGTCAGAACTGAATATGCATACTCAAGCTTGGAGGACCCGATCTCACTCTCTCTTCCCTGTTAGGTTTTGAGTGAGAAAGACTACTGTGGAGCAGCAGGTTAGCATATCTTCCACCTGGTTACCATATGCCACTGAATATATGGTGCCTATTTTAGTTGAGTTTCTTTTTCTTGATCTTAAGTGAATGTGTATTCTGAGACTGGAGCATCCAGGTGACCCTTGGGACAAAGAAAAATCATCAAAACCATCTGAGGATTCTATTAGCACTTAATACTAGAGCTAGTGGCAATATCAATTGACTTTTGTGAAGGGTGAGTGCGACAGCTGGGCAACCTATTTGACAAAAGAGGTTTGACCCATTCACTGAGATGTCATATCCTAGAGGCAATCCAGATGAGCAAGGGAATGACTGTTACTGACATTTTGCCCAGAAGTGAACTTGGTGGGCACTCCTTGAAGAGAGAAAAGGAGTCCTAGGTCTAGGAGTCATGAGATATTCCACAGCACCAAATATTTATTACATGGTCTATGGTCAGATACAGAAGTTTTAATAGAGTAGGATGACTACTCAAGGATGATGAAATAAGGGAGCACACAAATTCAAAAAATAATTTGAAAAGACTGTGCAATTAAAAAAAATTACCTTGACATTTTGTACCTTGGTGCCATTATTCCTTTAGAAACTACTTAGTGAGAATAATTAGTTTAAATAATAAATTACTAAATGATATAGTAAATTTTCCAGAATTCTTAAACCACAGATTTGATATGGTCCCTTTTCCATCTTTACCATATGCTCTTTTCTTCCCTGTGTGGTGGACTTTCTAGCAATGTGTCAATGTCCTCATAATATCACATGGTTCCCCTTATGAAGTAGATATTCTGGGGTCTATCTTTATGGAGCCATGTCCATAGGTTTCTTGTATCCTATACTCCATCACACCCACAATTAAATTAATCTTAATTAGTTACTATGTTGTTTTAACAACACAAATCACAATATTTCCTCTCCTTTCTCTCTTTCTGTCTCTCTTCTTCTTCTGTCTCTCTGTGTCTCTGTCTTTCTCTTTTTCTGTCTGTTTGTTGCTGTCTCTCCCTATCTGTCTCTGTCTTTCTCTCTTCTCTTTTTTGTCTCTCTCCCTACCATCAATTCTTCTAGACATGATTTTTGGCATATGCAAAGTAAGTGTCAGAACAGAGTATCAAATCCAGGTCCTGTGACTTTAGATCCTTTATGTTTTCCACCCTTGAAGAGGCATAGGTTAGCTATAAGATTTCATAGTGCCAGCTGAGCTCAGCAGATAGAGAGAATTTGTAAAGCGCTTCACTTGTCTACCTGCTGCTCGTTCTACCCATCATTGTCTTCCTGTGGGGCTTCTCTTCCAGACAAGCTAGGACATTCTTCCAAAAATGGCAAATTTAGATTATATAAATCCTTCACATTCTGCTTTCTTACCTTAGCTCAGAAGAATCAGAGGAATTGCTATAATGTTCTGATTATATGAAAAAGAACAAATATGCCATTTTATAAAAACCATAATAATACATAAGTTGGTTATCAAGACAATAAGATTGGATGGAATATTATAGAGTTAAAATGGATCTTCAAGATCATTTCCATTACCATCATCTTGTAGATAAGAAAACCAAAACCTAATTAATTTAAGTGATTTGCCTAAGGTCAAATGGAAAAATAGTGGAATCACGAAGGATTAGAACCCAAAACTTTACAAAATTTTTCATTTTACAGATACTTGAGACCTAATTTTTTCCTTCTTCCCACTCCTTTCCATAAGAACTTTTAAATCCAGTTGATTAGGCAAATTTCATATTTGGATCATTACTGCCCCATTAAATCTGTTGTCGAAAAAGCAACTTAAATGGCTCATTTCAGTGCCACTAAAATATACTCATAGCTCCAACTTTATTTCTGGCTCAGAATTTATTTTTTGAATATCCGCTATTTTCAACCCCTTCATTTTCCCCCAGATGATTATCTACTTCTTTTCCTCTGTTTTCTAACTTCTGCTCTCTAAAAATTCTCAATTTTGCTACATCTGTTCAGTCAACTTCTAATTTACATTTTTACCAGTTTCCTTGAAATCTGCTGGCCTCAACAGGTATTTTTCAAACATCATTCTTCAAGAGACGTAAAACTTTACCTTTTTACTACTGATATTTCTGCTCATATTTTGTTTTCAAATACTGCTGTTTATACTCACTTTTAAAACTTTGGTTTTTTTGCCTGTGAATTTGCTACCTCTTCTGCCTATTGTTGTTATTTAGTTGTTCAATTGTATACGACTCTTCATGACCTTGTGGACCATAGTACACCAATGCTGTCCAGGAGGTTTTCTTGTCATTTCTTCCTCTAATGAATTGAATCAAATGGAACTTAAATAACTTGCTCATGGTCACACAGCTAGCAAGTATCTGAGATTAGATTTGAACTCAGGTTTTCCTGAATCCAGGTCTAGCACTCTATACACTGAGTTATCTAGCTACGTTGAGATTCTTGACTATATAATAATAATAATAATAATAATAATAATAATAATAACTAACATTTATATAACTCCTTTAAATTTTGTAAACTACTTCACATAAGTTATCTCATTTGGTTTTCACAATAATACATTCACAACAACACAATAAAGAAAGTGCTTATTATTATTATTAATTATTATTAAGAGTGCTTATTATTATCCCCATTTTACAGATGAAGAAACAGAAGCATGAAAATATTAAGTGACTTTTCCATTGTTACACAGTTTAGCAAATGTTTGAGGTGGGATTTGAACTCAGACCTTCCTGAGTCCAGCCTTCTATTTGCTTAGATACCTAGTAACATTGCAATAGATATGAGATGGTAGTTGTAGTAGGCACTCTGCTTTTTTTCCTTAGATAAGGCATTAACAATGAATGGTAAAAAAAAGGTCATTTTTTTGGCCTCTTTTCTTACCTAGCCTTAATCAATGAATGAGTGTTGCCTCAGATAGTTTGAGACCTGGGAAGACCTTAGATTAAAAAAGCCAAAATCTCCCACTGTATCTGGGGCCATCTTCAATCATTTTGATTTATGTCTTGCTCTTGGCCCTCAGATGGCTCTGGAGGAGAGAGTGATGCTGATGACATTGCACAGCCCTCTCTCATTTAAATCCAATTCACTTGCAAGTCAAGACATCACCTTCCTGATATCATTAGTACTCTTTGAAACAAGGGGCAATCGATAGTCCTATCTGCGGTTCTACCTTCTTTCAAAATATTTTTGCCTCTGGAGATGGATTAAGAGTGATTCATTTCTTAAAGGAGGGAAAGGGACCCACATATACAAAAATGTTTGTGGCAGCCCTTTTCATAGTGGCTAGAAACTGGAAATTGAATAGATGCCCATCAATTGGAGAATGGTTGGGTATATGAATGTTATGGAATATTATTGTTCTGTAAGAAATGACCAACAGGAGGATTTCAGAGAGGCCTGGAGAGACTTACAGGAACTGATGCTGAGTGAAATGAGCAGAACCAGGAGATCATCATACACAGCAACAAGAAGACTATACGATGATTAATTCTGATGGACATAGCTCTCTACAACAATGAGATGACACAAACCACTTCCAATTGTTCAGTAATGAAGAGAGCCATCTACACCCAGGAAAAGGACTGTGGGAGCTGAGTGTGGACCACAACGTAGCATTTTCACTCTTTCTGTTGTTATTTGCTTGAATTTTTGTTTTTCTTCTCAGATTTTTTTCTTTCTAGATCCGATTTTTCTTGTGCAGCAAGATAATTGTTTGGATGTGCATATTGGATTTAACATATATTTTAACATGTATTGGACTACCTTTCATCTAGGGGAAGGGGGTGGGGGGAAGGAGGGAAAAATTTGGAACAGAAGGTTTTGCAAGGGTTAGTGTTGAAAAATTACCCATGCATATGTTTTGTAAATAAAAAAGATACAATAAAAAAGAAAAAAAAGTTAAAAAAAAGAGCGATTCACTATTTTTTTCCCCAGTTTTTTCAAGACCTAGGCTATTCCTACAAAGTCATCTTTGAATATGAGATGAAGGATAAGGAAGGCATCTGTTTTCACAAGTTCTTTCTCTTGCCCCTTTCTCTTTTGTCCCACTATTCTATTATCACCTTAGCAATCTCATGGTGAAGTTCATAGAGAACCAGTCTCAGAATCAGAAAAATCTGAATTCAAATTTTGCCTCTGATGTATGCCCCTTAGCAAGTCACCTAACTTTTCAGGACCTAGTCAACTTTCTAAAACTATAAATTATAGAGAAAGTTTCAATATGTATTGCTAGAGGGAGTCTTCTAAAACAGATAATTCCATATGAAACCACAGGTCTAGTCCCTAGTAATACAATAATAGCTAGCATTTATATAGCTATAATATATAGGATTGCAAAGCACTTTACAACCATTATCTTATTTTATCCTAACAACAACTCTGCTCTGTAGGTGCTCTTATTATTCCCATTTTACAGATGAAGAGACTGAGACTGACAGAAATCAAATAACTTGCTCATCATTACATAGCTAGTAAGTATCTGAGGCCAAATTTTAATTCAGGTCTTCTTGACTGAAGGTCCAGTGTATTATCTACTGTGCCATCTAATATTCTCCCTAGTAATACAGACTTTCATTCTCTTCACTTTTCCCAATTATAATAACTGTCTACAAAGCCTTCCCAGTTTTATATTCTTCTGCTTCTAATCCATCTTCCAGGAGGCAACTACCAGCCTAATCTTCCCAATGCATAACTGAGCCTGTGCCATAGAAGAAAGAGGAATGAATTTGAAACCAGATATTCCAGCTGTGACATTTATTACTTGTATGTCCCTAGACACAGTAGCTTCTCTGAGCTTCAGTTTTATCATATGGAAAATGAGCCTAATGATATTTGTGCTATTTACTTCACAAGTTTGTTATAAGGAAAATACCATAAACCTTTCTAGGTTTCTCTTGTTCTTCTCCTTCAAATACTTTCAGCTGTAGCCAAACTGGACCAATCATTTTGCATATCTCATGGTTTCATACCTTTATTTACACAGTTTCATATAGCTGGAATTTCCTTTTTCAGTTAATCCCTTTTAATCTATCCTCTTAATGTAATGTATTGTTGTAAACACATATTATGCCCTCTCAACTTTTATTCTTTGGAGACCATGGTCTTTCATTCTTTAAAGCCCATCTCAAATGTCATCTCCTTCAGGAAGCCTTCTCTAACCTCTACCCCCAATTAATAGTGACCTTGCCAACTATTCTCATATAACACCTATTTGTATCTCTCTTTCTAGAATTATTTTGATTTGAATATATTTGTTTTAGGTCCCATTTCTCTACTATGATACAAACATCATGGGGAAGGAAGGAAAAGGCTGTGTTATAACTACACTTTTTATTTTTCCCAGATTTAAGCACAGAGCTCATAAATAATGGGAATTTAAAATTTTTTCCCCTTGAATTGAATTGAAAGGAATAAGTGCTTTATAATGCTTATGTACTTATAAATTATCTATAAAATCTATAAATCATCATTTCCAAAAATAAGAGAGAATATATATATACATACAGCAGGGAATGCAATTTTTTTTTGTTTTAGACCATGATAATTTATCAATGACCACAAAAAGTAAAATATTTCTTCTGAATTCTGAATGATTTAATGGACAGACTAGCAAGTAAGCATACCAGATCATATTTTGCTAGCTCTATATATGATAACCTAGTGCAAAAGTCAACCCATTTGCAAATAGATCAGTCTATCTGTAAAACAACAGAAAGGATCTGATAGAGCTTGGGAAAGGACTTTTTAGTTTATTTTCTAAAGGGAGTAAGATTATAAAAATGCCACTTTTATTGTGTTAAATGAAGCTAATTAAAGAAAGCTCATCGATTTATTGACTAATTAGGAAATAATGGCAATAATTAAAGCTTTCATTGAGTTAAGAATGAAACTTGGTTGTTTTAATTTAATCTTCTCATATGATATCAAAAAGTTTTTTGGAAATAATGTTTTTTATTTAGTCCCAAATCAAAGTTTTCTGTACAATTAACTGCATAAATCAAATTTCAATTGTTTCTGAAAATTATATGTAGTTTCAAGCATGTGATTGTACATAGTAAACTGCACAAAACAGTTTTGCTTTCACTGCCTAATACTCAGCTGGTAAGGATGAAATTTGAGAAAAGATGCAAAATGTTTTGTAAATTTAGCTTGTTACACTAATGTAAGCTACTATTAGGAACTATTACCTATATTCAATAGGTGTTCATTCATTTGAAAAAGAATTACCCATTTATTCAGGAACCATATTCTGAGCATTTATTTTATGCAAAACCTTATGCTGAGCCTCAAAGAAGGAACAAAAGTCTTAAAGACAAAATTCATGCTCTCATAGAAAGATCGAGGAGCAAGAATATTAATTGTGTGAGCCTAAAGTCCCCTCTCTACTCACTGAGTTTTTCAGGCTTAGCTCGGCTTTGTGAGGGGCTTCACAAAGCTGAAATGGTCATTTTATGCTTTTTGAAAGGACTTGGTTCCCCCAAACTCAAATGTCCCTCAGTATTATGCTTCCTTGGCTTCCTTCAAGATTTAATTTTAATTGTACCTTTTATAAAAAGGTTTTCCCAGATGTCGGAAAACTGGGACACTAATGAATTGTTGATTGAGTTGTGGAATGATCCAGCTATTCTGGAGATCAATTTGGAATTCTCCCAAAGAGCTATAAAACTGTGCATACCCTTTGACCCAGAAATACCACTACTGGATCTTTATTACAAGGAAATTATAAAGGAGGGATAAGGACCCACAAGTGCAAAAATGTTTGTAGCAGCTTTTTTTTATGGTGACAAAGAATGGGGAAAGTGAGTAGATGCCCCCAAATTGGGGAATGGCTAAATAAGTTATGATATATGAAAGTAATGGGATATTATTGTTCTATAAAAATGATGAGCAAGCTGATTTTAGGGAGACCTGAAAAGATTTACATGAACTGATGCTTAGTGAAACAAGCAGAATCAGAAATACATTTTACACAGTAACAGCAAAATTGTGTGATGATCAACTATGAAAGACTTGGTTCTTTTCAGTGGTTCAGTAATCCAAGGCAATCCCAATAAACTATGGATCAAAAACACCATCTGTATCCAGAAAGAGAAGTATGAAGATTAAATGTAAATTAACACATGTTATGTTTATTTTTTTCTTCTATTGTGTTTCCCCTTTTTGTTCTGATTTTTCTCCCCCAACATGATTCATAAAGAAATGTGTATTTTAAAAGTTAACATATATGTAAATAAAATAAAATGAAATGCATATGTGGGAAAAAAAGAAATTTTTTCCAGTTCCTCATTCCTTAGCTGCATCTTGCTGTAAGCATCTTGTCTTCCATCTGCTTTGTCTACTTCTGGTGGGGATATGACTATTTACATGTCATCTCTCCCATTAAAGTATGAGTTTCTTGAGGGCAATCACTGTGATTTTGCCTTTCTTTATATCTCCAGTTACTAGCACATAGCAAGTGCTTAATAAATGTTTGTTAACTGGGTGACTGATTAGTTCTGAGAAGGTAACCCTGAACTTTAGTGTTACTAACAGGAGCAGGAATCATTAGTTGCTTGCAATGATTGAAAGCTACCCCTTATTTTTTATTCTTGTCTTGGAGTTGGAAGACTTGATTTCACATCCAGTCTCATATACTTATTAGTATCTATCACCTTGAGTAGATCACTTAACTTCTGCCTACCTCAGTTTTCTCATCTGTAAAATGGGAATGAAAATAGCTCTCAGGGTTGTTGTGAAGATTCTATGAAATAATAATTGTAAAGCACATAACACAGTGCCTGGCATGGTAAGTGCTAGAAAATGTTAGCTGTTATGATTTTTTTCTGGTTTTCCCTTTACATTTTTAGGCAATGGCTGAATTTTGGGGCCAAAAGGAACTTACAGTGCTCTTCTTTCTTTACTATTCCTCCAGTTTGACTGCTTTTAGTGGTAGAAAGGAGAACTTGAGATGAATCACAGTCATTAAAAACATGAAGCAACTTCTTGCTTCAATTCAGAGTTGAGGAAACGAGGACAATCAAGTCAAATCAAATCAACAAGCATTTATTAAACACTTATTGGTTGCAAGATACTGTGTTAAGTGTTGGGGAGAGAAATACAAGGAGAAAGAAAGACAGTTGCTGCTCTCAAGGAAGTCACCTTCTGATGCAGGAAGATCACACATGGGAGAATATGAAAGAAAAAGTCTTAAAAGTCAGAGAAAAGGATTTGGCTTGTGCAAGGTGACTAAAACCTAGGTCATAAGTAACAACTTGGTACTCCATCCATCACACCATGAAGCTTCTCATTAAACAAAAAATTTAGAATGAGAAAGGGTTAGGGAGTTAGGCTGGGGGTGGGGACAGTGGGCTGACAGGCAAGCAATGTTCTTAGAGAAAGACAACTATCTGTGGGGCTCTGTGTTTGTATTTTGCTTCTTGGGGAATGTTTCTTCACTCTGCTGGGCAAGAGAGATGGAATTAAACACAACCTTCTTTGATCCTAGGCAGGACAGAATGCCCATTCAGCTTTGGTTTCTTTCTTGCCCCTCATGCTCCCCCAGGGTGTACGTATGTGTGTATGTGTGTGTGGGGGTGACCAGGAGAGAGGGCAGCAATGTCACTGAGTTTCCCAAGGAGCAAACAGTGGAAGTTGGGAAAGGTGAAAGGTTAAACACTGGTATCAATAAAATGGAGGAGATTTTCAGAAGAGGAAGATAGTGGTGGTAGTGGTAGGGGCTGAGTTGCAAAACCTTCCTCTGTTACTCAATAGTTATGTGACCCTGGCCAAATAATTTAACCTCTATGTAGCTCAAGTAATAGAACTTCTCTGCTAATCACAGACAAGCTGCAGTGGAATTTTGACCTGTGTTGTTGGAAGGAGTTCCCACACTGGGAGTTGCTCAAAATGATGAAATCACAGTTGTTTTATATATGTACATACACATACATGCATAGGGTAGTATCATTTTAACAAGTGTTTCATCTTCCAGAGTACTCTTTTCAGAAGGATATATACTTTCTATTAGATTGCTTTAACAAAAATCTGTTGTGTAATTAATCAGAAAATGATAAATTTAGAGTTGGAAGGAACCTGAAGGGCCACCTATGACTATTTTATAAATGGGAAAACTGAGGCCCAGGCAGGATAGTGGCTTGTTTTTGTCATATAAGCAGCTAACATCAGCAATGGGATTTAAGTTCAAGTCCTTGGACTCCAAAGATGTTGTTTCCTCTACATCTCTCATAGTCACATGCCCTGTGTTGGAATTTCTCTTGAGAGACAGAGAGGGCCTGTCTACCTATTATACTTGGTCCTTACTTTAAAAGTTCTGCTTGGATTCTACATTCTGACACTGAGTTCACTTAGGAGAAAAGCATGGTGCATTCTGAGGGTTTCGGTATCTACAGATTGAGTTAGTCTGGCTTTTCTTGGCAGTTTTATTTCTTCCTTACCAAGTCATTATGAGCCTTCCCTTCAGTTCAATCCAATAACAATTTATTAAATTCCCATTATGTGCAAGGGACTAGAAGTACAAACAAACAAAAAGACACTTTTGGTCTCTAATGTCCCATCCATTAAAGTGTTGTTACAGACTTGTGGTCTATAAAGTAGAAAAAGGAATTATCCCCCTTCCCAATTAGCTCTGCTCAGCACACATATAAGCACACAGCTCTATGGGACAGTGAGGGTAGGAAGAAAGAATTTACTTGGGGTGGTGAGTGAGAATGGGAGGGAAGAAAAAAAGGAAAAAGAAAAAAAAGTAATTTACATGACAACTTTGTTGTATATTTAGAGGGAATAGCAAATTGGATTTGTAGTTTGTAACAGATTTGTAATTTGTAATTTGTATTTGTAATAGATCACCCTATTAGGAGGTCTTATTTCCATCAGCTCCATTCCTACTCTTTTCTTAGGGCAATAAGTCACTGAATTTCAGGGAGAGACAGCATATAAGACCAGCCTTGAAATCAGGGACATGTAAGTTCAAAATCTGCCAGTAACACATAAAAATGTGTGATCCTGGGAAAATAACAACTTTCATTTTTTTTTTGTTATTGAGGCAATTGGGATTAAGTGATTTGCCCAGGCTCACACAGAAAATGACAACTTTTAATGAATTAGGAAACTCTTGAAATTGCAGAGAAATTGTTACTCTACGACAGTGGAAGGAGTTTCCACACCAGGAATTTCCAATGAAACCACAAATCTGCACCTCCTTCAAAAAAAATTTAGACGTGTAAATGACATCAGAGATCATTAATCCTAACCTAACTGTGTGGAAACATATTCTATGTCATTTCTGACAAATGGTCACATGCCTCTATCCAAAGACCTTCAGTGATGTGGAACTCACTACTTTGTGAGATATTCCAATTCAATTGCTGGACAGCTCCAACTGTTAGGAAGTATTTCTTTGTATTCAATTGAAATCTCCCTTACTGAAGCTTTGCCCCCAAAACGGGTAATTCTAGTCTCCTCACCTGCGCTATAACTATGAATAGATATTCCACATGCTAGGCCTTTTCTGACTGGGGGCAAACCCAATCCTTACTGCTTTCTCTCCTTTCTTACTCCAGAAAAGGAAAAATACAGAAAAACCAAAGAGGCATTTCACACAAGGGAGAGAAATCCTTCTTTCCACTTAGTTGGTCCTTGGGCCAGGAATCCAAAACTATTTCTGCAACTTTGGTCAGCCAGTAAAATCAGCCCACAGGAAAGGGAACTAGATGGAGACTGCTTGACACCACTTGGTTGCCTTGAATAGTCCTGTTGCTTATAGAATAGAAACATACCCTGGGCACTCCTCTCCCTCTTCCCCACCCCCACACCTCTCCATCCCCTCCTGCCACCCCTATGCTGCCAGTAATACAGGATGTGTAATCTCTTTTTGAAACACACAATTACAGATTTTTTTTTAAAGGAGGCCAGAAAAGAATAATTAATTTCTGCTTCCTCATGCAAATCCTTTGGCCAGCCATTTAAGACTCAGGAGCAGGACTGATTCAGTTCCTTGTGCAAATTCCAAACTGAAGGCATTTTAAAAGGAGAAGAAGAAGAAGAAGAGGAATTGAATGGGTTTACTTTTTCTAAGAACTAGAATTAACAAAGGTTCCATTTTCCATGGTTATGCGTCTGGCTAGACAGACCTCACTGACAAGCTCTCCAAACACATGTGCTAGCCTGTTGAAAAGGCTTCAGTGTTGACTGACAGATAATTGAAGTGACAAATTGTTTCATTGTATCTGGCAGGGAGAGT
Source organism: Sminthopsis crassicaudata (assembly GCF_048593235.1). Taxonomy (NCBI): domain Eukaryota; kingdom Metazoa; phylum Chordata; class Mammalia; order Dasyuromorphia; family Dasyuridae; genus Sminthopsis; species Sminthopsis crassicaudata. Next base: position 135,991,014 of record NC_133618.1, on the reverse strand, counting down.
GCTGTATTAGATAATTACGGAGAGCAGAGAAGCTCTGGGGTCCCAGGTCACAAGACATGCCTGACCCTATTTTCTGAAAACTCTGAATGGAGTTCTCAGTCTCAGAGGACCTGAGTGTGATGCAGTCTCTGATTTTTTTTTTATTTTTTTCTTCTTTCTCCTCTGTGCCTCCCTCTCCCTCTTCCACTCCCCCAACTCCTTTTTCCGATCTAATGATTAAGAGCTAAAGAATATAGAGACCTCCGGAGCTGAGAGACCAGCCCCCTCCTCGCTTTTTAGGAATTTCATTCATAGTAACAGGTTTTCAAACTTGCTCTCCTATAGACTAAGCACGGTATCCAGAAAGGAGGTTGAAGGCTTTGGGGATAAAGGTGATCCTCAGTATAATAGTTTTGTCCTAAAGAAAGAAATATAGCTCTGGGGCTTTGTGATGTTCGCTGGTTAACCTTGTCCCAATAGCTGTTTTTCCTGGATGATACTTTTGTATGTGTGGTCATAGAATATAATAATGTTTCACAGTTATATAATACCTTCTTTAATATATCCATTGCATAAAGGAGGAAACAGACTTGAGGGGGATAAATAGCTAGCAGGAACTCTAACCTAGGTCTTCTGATCCCAAGTCTAAGCTTCTTTCTTCCATACTGCTATTTCCTCCTATTTAATGAACTCTAAATACATTTGAGGGCTCCCATTTCTCCTCCCTGCGGATCATACATTGTTAACAAATAAGCCAAAAAAAAGCCTCTCCACCTCCAGCAAAGTTTAGATTTATTTTGGTTCATCTGGGGATCTTGGGGATCTTGAAAATCATCTTCCATTTCCCCGAAGAGATAAGGATCCAGTCACTGGATCTTATAGGCAAGGTGGAAGGAAGCCTTCAGCATGTCACTGTGCTTGGTGCATTAGAGGAGGAAGATTGAAAGGAGGGAGGGGAGAGAGGGAAGCAGAAAGGAAAAGGAGGGGGTGGTGGGAGCTACGAAGTTCTTTAAAAGTCAGGAGAAGAGAGACAAACAGCAAAATGGGGCAACAATGAGACGCTTGTGCCTCAAGCCCCTGGCCCTGGGAACCAAATGGAGAAAGAAGGGACTCCCTTGGGCAGGGGGAGGGGGAGTGGAATACAATCTAGAGGTAGTGGGAAAAGCGATAGTCTGACTGATTTGAACTAAACCTTTTGGACACTCAAGTGTTCTTTTCCTCAGACTTGTACTCCCAAACAGCCGAGGCAAGGAAGAACACGGACAGAACTCTCCCTCAGCAAAAGAACAGGGCCTCCCAAAACACTGGAAGGTTCCAGAGAGAAAATGATAGCCACCCAGTCCTTTTCCTTTACATACACAAATACATTTTTAAAGGATGCTTTTCCCACAAGACATACCTAAGATCAAATTTAATAAAAGAGATGTTAGTCCCATATTATCTATAAAATTTAGTGATAACTAAAATTTTCAAAAGGATGGAAAGAAATTGACATTGACAGATAAGAGAGGGTAGATATATTCCTGCAGACTGAGGGCCATGGAGGCCTAAGTCTCCTTTTGCAAGGGTCAGTGTCTCAAAGAATGAAGGTTTCAACAGGAAGCTAAGTTCATGGGAGAGGCAAATGAGAATAGCTCACAGATTGATGAAGCCCAGATGAATTTCTTTTGTAGCTAGCTTGAAGTACAAAACCCTGGATGATTATTCTGGAAATAATTAGGCAGCTGGGTTACACAGTGAATGGGCCTAAAGTCAGGAAGACCTGGCCTCAGAAACTTACTAGCTGTGTGACTTTGGGCAAGTCACTTAACTCTGTTTGCCTCAGTTTCCTTATCTGTAAAATGTCCCAGAGAAGGAAGTGGCAAACCTTTATATCTTTGCCAAGAAAACCTCAATTGGTGTCACAAAGAAATAACAAAATCTCATAGGGTTATTGGGAGGATCAAATGAAATAACATGCAAAGTTCTTTGCAAACCTTAAAGTTCTAGTTAAATAGTAGATATCATCATCATCATCATCATCATCATCATCATCATCATCATCATCATTACTATGAAATGATTTCTAGCTTCCAAATAAAGGGAATTTGTTGTTGGTTTCCCTAAAACAGAATATTGGAATGACTTAGTATCTTTGATTTTTTAAAGAGCTAGTAGGAACTTTAGAGGTATTTTTTCTTTTATGGATAAGGAAAGTAAGGCTTTGAAAGTTTAAGTGATTAGCTTGAGTCTAAACATCTAGTCAGTTACACAGCAGGGACTCCTGACTCCCATTCCAGATTTCTTCCCTTTGTACCTCTATGAGGAAGTGCCTTTTTATATTATGAAGCTAAAAGTTTATAGGGGGCTTCATAATCTCTTCACAGAAGTAAACTAACCAATTTAGGTTTTTTCAGTATAAGGTGAATGTATTGAGCACTGGCTGTGTGCCTAATCGTACACAAGAGAAGGAAACAAAAGGAGACTATTATTCAGGAGCTAACAGTCTAGTTGGGGAAATAGAATTGCAGCCTTACAGATGAGTTGGAAAGCATTTCATAGGCCAACTAATTCCACCCATTACTTGCAGGAATCCCTGATACGACATGACAACCATTCCTCCCGTTTTTTCTTGGATTATCTTCACTGAAGGGGAGCCCAAAGGCCCCCCCCCATTTTATTTTTGGATGGTTCTTATTATCAGGAAATTTTTCCTTGACCTAATCCCTAAATTTGCCTCTAAATTTTGCACACTTGCTTCTAGTTGTGCCCTCTGGGAAGAAGCTGAACAAATTTGTCTCCTTTTTCTCATGTTAGCCTTGTGGTTCTGTGATGCTGAAATATTTGTGTTTTTTACTAGCTCTAAATTCCTATAGACGTGAAACAAATAGGAAAGAAAATATGATTGAATAAAAAAGCACTCTGGACTCCCCCCTTTCCCCCACACTGCTTCCTTTATTTTTTTTTAAGATGAAGAGGTTGAACTAGATGGTTTCCTAGACCTTTCCTAATTCTAGAACTATATATTAATTTTAGGCAAGTCCATTTCTACTGCCAGAGTAATCTTCATAAAGCACAAGTTGAATCAAAATCATTCCTCCAACTTTATTCTCCAATGGCTCCCTATTATCTCCATAATGAAATATAAAGGATGTGGCTTTTAGAGTCCTTGGCCCCTTCCTACCTTTAATCCCCTTCACACACTCATTATTATAATCCCAAGATTCTGGCTTTTTTTTTTTTTTTTTGCTGTTTCTTATATTTTTCTATTCAGTTGTTCAGTTTGACTGATCCAATTTGGGGTTTTCTTGGTAGATACTAGAGCTACTTAACGTTCCTTTTCTAGATCATTTTACAGATAAGGATGTTGAGGCAAACAGGGTTAAACAATTTGCTCAGATTCACATAGCTAGTAGATGACTAAAGCTCCACTTGAACCCTACCCACTGTTCTACCTAGCTGCCCCACTTTTTGAGTAGGATACTTCATCTATTGCCTCTGTCCCTTTGTGGATGGATTTCATTCTTGAAATGCTCTCTCTCCTCACCTCTGTTTCCTTGTTTCTCTGGCTTCCTTCAAGAGTCAGCTCAAATCCCATCTACTGCCAGAGGCCATTTTCCTGTCTCCCCTCTGCCTTACCACACTAATGCCTTCCTTCTGGGATTACCTACTTTCCACTTAAACTGTACATATCTTCTATGTAGATAGTTAATAAAAATAATGATAACTAGTGTTTATATAGAACCTCTTTTATGAAGACAGTGTGCTAAGCATTTAAAAAAAATATCCTTTTCCCATCATGACTTTCTGCATTGTGATTTCAATATGTTGTGGATCAGCATAAGAAAATAAATAGGTATTTTAGGCAAGTTTTGTGGAATTGTCAGATGACACATAAAGGCTGTCAGACAATGCAGAAAAAAGTTTAGAAACTCAGAAATTTATAAATATATGTGTAGTATTGTATAATATCAACATATTTTATCTTTTAATATCATAATAATTCAAACTTCTTTGGTATGAAGGGAGGGCCAAAAATATTATGCGGATTTTCCAGATTGTCCTTAACCCCCACAATGTGGAAGGGATTACTGTAGAAATATTATCTCATTTGATCCTCACAACAACCATGGAAGGGAGAAGCTAATATGTTTTCCATTTTATAGTTAAAGAAACTGAGGTAAACAGAGTTTAATTGATTTTCCCAGAGTCACAGAGCTAGAAAAATTAACTGTGATTCAAATCTTCCTAATTCTAGGCTGAGGGCTCTATTCATCTAGCTACCACCTAGCTCATTTCTCTCCTATTAGAATGTGAGATACTTGAAGGCAGGGACTATGTTTTTACCTTTCTGTGTTTCTCTAGTCCTTAGCACAGTGCCTAGGACTTAAATGCTTATAAAATTCTCATTGGCTAATTAGACCTATCCTCTTTACTGTCTTTCCCTAAATTCTCTGGCCCATATACCATCAACTGCACCCCATTATGGGGCAATAAAGGTTGCCTCCTCTCTGCACAGTACCAGATTTTACTGTACCAGTTTTGAACCAGACATACCCTTCTCTCTGGTATTATCTTCTAGTTTGGATTATGTTGTAGCTCTTAACCCCCAAAAACTCCTCCACTGTCTGCTGAGCACAAATAATAGTTATTAAGGTCCTTTTCCCACTATAGAAATAAAATACAGCCAAGGAACTTGAGCACAGCCACTCCATTGAGAACTTGCTGAAGCCGGGTAATACTAATAATTCAAAACAGATGAACAGAATGGCAAATACTATGGGCTTAGTATCCCAGCCTGACCTGACCTTTGAGACTTGTTGAAAGTTACCCTTGAAACTCCCCAGAACTCTTTGGGTAACTCCTGTAAAAGGGTTATTTATCACAAAGTCATAAATAATATTTGCTATGTATTTGCTCCATCTATCTCCAAAATGAATTAGGTTAGAAAACATTTATGGGTTCAGGTTTGAGGTCTGCTTTTCTGTGGCAGAGAGATGGAAGGGGGAGGGATGAGGGATCTTGTGGGAAGAGCATCCACACAAGCCAGAAACCAGTCTGAGATGTTGTTCCATCTTTCACTGGGAGGGGGTGGGAGATAGGATTCAAGGAACTTAGCTTCCATTCAGTGGTTTTAAATGTCATTGTTCCTGTTCAGAGGTGACTGCACATTGGTGGTGAGTGATGTGAGTACAATAAATAAGCAGAATCACAAGTGGGGGACAAAGATCCCCAACCCCTAATCAAAGAGGGAAAGGTTATTACAAGCTCACCCATTGGTGATTTTTAGGATTCTGGGAGATGGTGGTGGGGCTCACACACAAAGCAATGGAAGATGAGGAGAGAAACCGGTGGGTGTCATGTTTAGCCCTTGTTCTTTGTTCCAGAAGGCTAGGGACATCTGGCATTTGGAGTTAGGAGCACTTCAAGCACTTCCTCTGTTCTCCCCTGAGCAGGTAGTTAGGAAATCAAGCTGCTGGATTTGTTTGCATTTTTAAGGAGAGCTGCATTGGTTTATAAGGCTGAATCGAAATTAGAATAGAGTTGTCTTTTCAGCTTTTTTGCATGGGTTAGGGGTTCTAAGTCAGCTTAGTATAGTGGAAAAGATTCCTGACCTTGGATTTAGGAGACAGACATGTACTGCTTCCTGCCAGTACTAATTGTGTGGCTATTTAGGCAAACTAATTTGTGTTCCTAATCAGTTTCTTGGGGGTAACAATACATATAAGTATTGATTTCAGTAGAGATAGCATGGCCTGGTGACAGAGTATTCACTATACCCTGAAGATCTAGGTTCAAGATTCATCTCTGAACCATTCTGGCTTTATGACCTTGGGCAAATGACATAATCTCTCAGTGCCCTAGGCAACACTTCAAAACTATAAATGTCGGAGAAGAGTTTCAATCTTCACTAGAGAAAGAGTTTCCTCACTTGGGAGTGCCTTATACCAATAAAATCAAAGATCATGTCCTTATCCCTACTCACTTCATAGATCTCCTTTGAGGATCATATTATGGCAGAGTGAATAGAGAGCTAGAACTTGGAATCTTGTTTTCAATCTTTATGATGAGATGAGATGAGAGATGAATGATTCTGAGCAAGTGACAACCTCTCTGAGTCTCACTTTCTTCTTTTGTAAAATTGAAATTTCTCCTACATTAGTTGTGAAGGTCATAAATAAAATGATATGTGTAAAGTGCAAACCTCCAAAGACTATATAAATGCCAACAATTATTGATAACAAATGAGATGATACATGTAGAACATTTTACATATCCAAATGAGTTATATTAGTGTCAGCCCTTATGTTTCTTTTGGATTCTTCTAATGCTCTAAAAGGGTAAATTTGTTATTCACATTGAATGAGATTTAGTGGCTGGGATGAAATGACATTTGAGTATAGTCTTTTATAAGTTGAACCTTAATGATTATTTAATTTTGGGATCTACATCCCTCCCATTGAGGTATTTATGATCTGGCTACATCATTCCCTTACTTAATAAACTCCAGTGGCTCCATATTATTCCCAGTATCAAATATAAATTCTTCTATTTGAATTTTAAAACCATTCATAGATTGGCCTTTCCTTACCTTTCCTGTCTTCTTACACATTAATCCCCTCCATGTATTCTGTGATCCAGTGACCCTGACTTCCTCACAATTCCTAAAACATGCAGTCTCCCAACTTCATATATTTTCCACAGGCAGTTCTTGTGCTTATAATTCTCTGTAAAGGGCTGAAACTCTCCCTCCTGATTTCTATCTTCTAGCTTGCTTGGATTCCTTCAAATCTCAGCTTAAGACTTGAACCTCAAGTCTTGTTCCCTTCCTTCTGAGATGATCTCAAATTATTTATATATGTGTGTATGCATATATATAAATTATAAATCTATATATATAACTTATTTACACATAGTTATTTGCCTAGTGTCCTCTTTGATCATTATCCTTGCATATAATGCCTGTTTGGGGCATTCTTTTTAAAATCAGTACTTAGCGCAGTGCCTGACACATGGTAGGCACTTAAATGACTGTTGTTTTGACTGACTATCTATACTCCAAGTATTTAGATAAACTCTTTCTTTCCTGGATCTTGAGGTGAACAGCAGAGAAGTTTCTCAACAGTATAATATTGGAGACCCTAAAATACTAACTTTCCCCCTGTCATCAACTTAACAGATGTTTTATAGATAAGTAAACAAGACTAATAAGTAGAAGGAATTTGCTCAAATGAATTAGAGGCAGAAGTAGGATTCTTCAGATTTCTAGTGTAGGTGTTCTTTCCATGTGCTAGTATGCTTCTCCTCTAAACATTATGTTCCCAATACAATCCAACAAGCATTTGTTAGTCCTCTGCTAGACAGGAGGAAGAATGTTAGATATATTGGGGAGAGTCTATAAGACAGTGATTAATTTTATAGGTATGTGAGGAAGAAGGAAGAGTTGAGAATGAATCTCCATGACTGGAGCCTTCTGGTTCCCTCAATAGAAGTAGGAGAATTTGGAGAAGGTGAGGGATGTTTAGGGGGAAAGATATTGTTATGTTTTGTACATGTTGAACTTGAAATACCTAAAGGAAATCACTTCCAGTTGGAGATATTAAACAAGTGAGTGGTGAAGTGGGATTGGGACTCTGGAAGGATATCAGATTTGGAACATAGAGATTTGAGAGTCATCTACATAGAGATGATGATTGAACACATGTGAACTGAAGTCATTGAGCAAGAGTTTGGGGATAGAGCCTTGGGGCTTACTTATGGTTGGTGGTAAAGCACAAAAGATTCTATCAGTACAATCAGAAAAGTAGGATAATTATAATATTGTTATTATTATTAACAACACTGAGCATTTATATAGCTCTTGAAGTTTTGCCAAATAATTGACATGTATTATCTCATTAGATTGAAGAGAACCAGGAGAAAATAATGTTTCCAAAATCCAGGGAGAAGAAAGATTTATTAACAGTATCAGGTGCTGTAGAGGGATTAAGGATGAAGAGTGAGAAAAGGCATTGGGTTTAGTAGTTAAAGAAATCACTGGTAAACTTGAAAAAATAGTTTTAATTTAGCGGAAAAGTATAAACCATATTGTTAGGAGGTGAGAAGTGAATGAAGTGAATGAAACGTGAAGAGGAGAGGCAAAGAGTGCAGACAACTTTTTCTAGGATAAATGAGAAAAGATATAGGACAACAATTTAAGAAGATATTAGGGTCAGCAGAGGCTCTTTTATGGTTGGGAGAGACTTGACCAGGTTTGTAGGTAACATCAAAGGAATAAATAGATGGGAAACACATACATATACAAACACACATAGAAATAGAGGTGGGGGAGGGAGGAAGGGAGAGACAGGGACAGAGAGAGACAGACAGACAGACAGAAAGACAGAGACAGAGAAACAGAGACAGAGAGACAGACACACACACAGAGATGGAGAGATAGACAGAGACACACAGAGAGATAGAAGATAGAAACAGAGACAGAAAAATAGAGATAGAGACACAGAGACAGACATAAACACAGATACAGAAATAGAGACAGAAAGACAGAGAGAGACACAGACAGAGAAAGACAAAGAGATAGGGAGAAAGGGAAGAGAAAGAGGAAATGATTGAAAAAGCATTCACCTGGAATGAGTTCAAAGGCATAAGTAGAGGTACTAATCTTGGCAGTAAGGGAAACCTCTCTGTCAGACAATGGAATGGAGGAAAAGACTAGAAGATTAATTGAGGGGTTTTGAGATAGGCTGTAATGGAAAGAAAAGAGTTCAGGATGGAAGGTCTCTATTTTCTTATGACCTCTATTTAAAGTAGAAGGAAGTTCTTTGCTGAGTTAGTGGTAGAGTATAATTGAAAAAAAGACTTAGAAAAACTTCTGTGGGAGTGTGATAAAGAGTCAGTTAATGAAGAATAAAAAGTTTGTCATATGTCAGAGATTATCTGGTTGAAATTATAAAGCATAAGCTTGTACTTGACCCCATTATTATGATTTCCCCTTCTACCCTCTAGTATTGTCCAGTATAGGACACTTGTAGGAGTAGAGAAATCAGATGGTGGCAGTAATCCAAGGTTAGGATTTGACAAGGTACAAGTGGCAATAGAGCAAGAGCAAAAAGATTCAAGTGCATGAATTTTCATTCAAAAAATGAAAACGGCCTATTAATCATTTTGTAGTATGGTTATCTATGGGCTAATCATATGACAGTGCTGATAGCATATGAACAGTTCATGTGTCCCATTTGTACCAATGTAATATTAGAAAATCTTTTGTGACCTGAACTGAGTTCATTTCCATGCTTTATCTCCACATTTATCTTCATCTAATGCTCTAAAATTTTTTTATACAAATTTTGATGTTTTTTACTCTCCCTTAATTTCCCCCTGTAATCATTCCCTATTTGTACCAGAGAGCCATTTTATAGAATAAAGATTTTTCTTTAAAAAAAAGAGAAAAAAATAAACAAAACCAATTCAAACATGAGAAAAAATCTGAAAACATATGTAGTGCTCTATACCTATGGAACTCACTTATCTGCAAAGGAATAAGAAGTAGTATTTTCATGAGATCAAACTTGTTCTTTGTAATTTCACAGCATTCATTTTTAGTTGTTTTGTGATTTTTTTTTTTACTTACATTGTTGTAGTCATTGTGTAGATTATTTTCTTGGCTCTGTTTATTTTGTCTCAATTCATGGAAATCTTTTCATGCTTCTCTGTATTTAGCATATTTGTTGTTTCTCACAGTACGTAATGTTACACTACATTCATGTAGTGTACTATGTTTCATTCAGTTATCAATGATATTTATTTTATTCACTTACTTCTGTGTGAAATTTTTTTTGGTTCCTTTTCTCCAAACCAAATAATTTCCCGTTAGCAAATTACAGTTCAGCTGTCAAGGATAGGTAAGGATATTCCAGAGAATAAATATAGGGATGGAATTATGCCCCAGCACCTTCCTGTGGACCACATGTTTTCTAGTCCCTTGTTAAAGAGCATGCACTATTATGATTTTCTGGCTAACTCCTTGGGTCCTATGACAAGGGTGCTATGTCAAAAACAGTTGGTGACTGAACCAGAAAGAGCTCCTTCTTCGATAGATTAGATGGAGGTTGCCTCTTTGTTGGAACACAGACACAATATTTGGACTTCTAGTGAGCAGAAAGAAGGAATTTCTATTCTTCTTGTGTGGTTACATGCACACAGCAAAAGAGTAAATGTTTTCCTAACTGATCCTGAAACTGAATCTCAAGTCTTTGCCTCTTTTATTCTTTGTTTCCCTGAACATAGATGATTTATTAGCAATTCTAAGCAAAGAATATTTTGGTCTAGGTGGTTGACTCCTTGTGAATTTTAGAAGGTAGGGGCGGCTGCATGCTCTTTGCCAGTGGGAAATGTGAATGGCCATTAATAGGATCACAATAGAACTTTAAATCTTAAGCTATGGCCTAACTGGCCAGAAGGTCTAAATCAGAGTTGTTTCTAACAGAACAAATTGAGAAGAAACTGAGATCTGTTCATCTTGTCTTACAAGCCTCTCAAATGTTGATGGGTTGCTGTTTCATGTTTTAAATATTTGTCAGTATGTTCTCATAAGTCTTCTGTGTTTTAAGTTTTTTGGGGGGGTATATGGTGAGGTAAATCAATAGCTGTCCTATAATTGATAAATGCTAATTTATACATTGAGCAACTCTTCTAGAAGAGACTCTCCATATCTAAATTTTATTTAAGAGATTTCCCTTCAGGACTCTGAGATTGGGGCAGAATAATCAAGGGAGTGTGGATAAAAAAAATCTAATTTCTCCTTTTTGAAGTTGGATTTCCTCAGTACTAAAGTCTTCTTGACTTCAATGTTATATTCCATTGTTGATGGAAAGGCAACTTAAGGCCATGGGTATCATAGATAATTATAGATTCAGTTGATGTATTCCTGGAAGCCAATAATTCCCTCAGAATATCTATGAATTGATCAATCAAAAGTCTTCTATTTTCAGAGCTGAAAAAGACCTCAGAAGATATCTAGTCCAATTTCTATCCAAGTGAAATCTCTCTTACAATATTTCTAACAGAATCATTCTATTTGAAGACATCTCAGAATGGGAAGCTCACTATTCCTGAGGTAAATCATCCCACTTTTGGATGGTTATAGTTATTAGGAAGTTTTTTTTTTAATCTTCTTCCTTGTTAGGAAGTTAAACCCAAATGTGCCTCTTTGAAAGTTTTACTTATTCTTCCTAGATGTTTCTATTTGGGCCAACTAAACAGTTATAATCCTTTTTTCATGTGATATCTCCTCTTCTACTTTTTATGAATTTTTATTAATGACTTTGTTTTTTCCAATCACCATTCTTTCCTAACAGTGTGAGACTGTGACAACTCTAGTGTTAGGGACTATGATTTTCTTTGTATAACCTATGATGACATTAACTCTTTTAGCTGTTTTATTATTGTCTTATATGGAATTTGTAGCATACTAACACCCCAAGAACTTTTTTAGATGAATTGCTACCTGTATTATATCTCTGATTCATCTACTTGTGGAATTTTTTTTAACAAGTATATTTTACATTTAATTCTATTAATTTTTATCCTATTGGATTCAGCCTAAAGACTTAGCCTGTCAAAATCTTTTTAGATCTTGATACTACCAACCATTATATTAATTATCCCTCTCAACTTCATGTCTAGAACATGTTATATAGGACTTTATCCAAGTCATTGATTAAAATTATCAAATGACACAGATCCCAAAATACTCAATTAGAAATTTCCTTCCAAGGAGACTTCACATCAGTAATTATAACTCTTTGGATGGGTCCACTCATTCAATTGAGGCAACTAGGTGGTGCAGCAGAGAGGTAGGACTGGAGTCTGGAAGATATGAGTTCAAATATGACCTCAGACACATGTAATCCTGGGCAAGTCACTTAAAGTCACTTAAGTCACTTTTACCTTAATCCCCTGGAGAAGGAAATGGCAAAGCCCTCCAGTATCTTTGTAAAGAAAATCCAGTGGACAGTACTGTCATGTTATACATGACTGAGCAATAGTAACAAAAGACATTCAATTTATTTAGGATCTTCCCAGCTTTTCCAAGAAAATAACATAAAGACTTTGCAAATATTTTGCTAAGTTCTAGATAAACTTTGTCTACAGCCAGTCAGATGATTAACATTTATTTTAAGTGCCCATTATGTGCCAATCTAAGGCCAGGTTTGAATTCAGGAAGATGAATCTTCCTGACTCTGTCAGCTACTCGGAAGTTCCTGAGTTCAAATCTGATCTCAAATACTAATTAGCAGCATGACCATTGGCAAGTCTGTTTGTCTCAGCTTCCTCATCTGTAAAATAAGTCAAAGAAGGAAGCAAAAAACTAATTCAGTATCTTTGCCAAAAAAATGGAGGGGAGGGATGGCACAGAAAGTTGGATATGATTGAAACTACTAAAGGGCAACAATAGCAATACTATGTATCAAACACTGAGTTAAACAATAGGGATGCAAAGAAAAGCAAAACACAAAACAACAACAAAAACCTCTGTCCTTAGGCAGCTTACAATCTATTAGAAAACAAATGAAAAGAACTCAGGACTAACAAGATATCTACAGTAATTTCAGAGAGAAGGTGCTAAGATGAAGGAGAACTAGGAAAGGCTTCTTGAAGAAAGTAGGACTTATCTGAGACTTAAAGGACCAAAGAAATCAGAAGGCAGGGAAGAGGCAAGAAGATATTCCGGGTCTGGGGGATTACATTCTTTTGATCTGATAGTTTAGTAATCCCATCAAAAAGAAAAATGAAGTTAGTTGGGAGTGGGCTGTTCTTTCTGATTCTTTGTAATTGTGATTCCTTTTCTGAATGTTCTCTGATCCATCCCTTTAATAATATATTTGTGAATTATTTCAGAAATTGAATTCAGCCTCACTAGTTGTACTGGTAGACTCCTCTTTCTTTAAAAAAACATCAGGACAATGGCTCTTTTTAAATCACAAGGTACCTCACCCATATTGTGCGATCTGTCCAAGATTCCTGGGATGGCTTAGCCATAATATCAGCTGGTATTTGTACTTTCCTACAATATATGGTTCTTTTGGGGCTGGTGAATAGAAATCATCAAGGGCAGTTATGTGAGCTTTTATTGTCTTTCTACTTATTGAATCTTAGGTATCAACAACCTATTATTTGTTTTTTGTTCTACTTTTTTTTGGTTCAAATATAATTGTCTTTGGCAGAGAAAACAAAAGCAAAAAAAAAAAATGGGAACAACTCTGCCTTTTCTTTATTGTTCGTTGTCATAATTCACAGGATTTAGAGTTGCAAGGGATCTTGAAGATCACTTAAGCCAGTACCCTCATTTTACACATGGGAATAGAAAGGTTCATAGAGCCGAGATGTTGGAGGGTCATTGACCTCGAGCTGGAAGACACTTCCAAACCTGTGGAGTCCAAACCCTTCATTTTATAGATAAAGAAATCAAAGTCCAGGGAGGCTAAATGATTAGCTCAAAATTAGACTTAGGTGTCAAAAGTGGGATTTGAATCCAGAATTTCAGAGCCATTCATTCTTCTTTCCTTTGGACTGCATTGCTTTGTATTCTCTTCCTAAGGTCACACTCATATATATGATAAAGTGGAAGAACTGAAATTTAGACGTAGGTGGTTGGATTCAAAATTCAGGGCTCTTTCTATTCTATCACAATTGATACCACTAAAAACTAGGTCAAATAAGCTAAGTAGACAGAAAGTTGGAGCAGCTAGATGACTCAGTGGATGGAGCACCAGCCCTGGAGTCAGGAGGACCTGAGTTCAGATGTGACCTCAGACATTTTTGATATTTACCAACTGTGTGACCCTGGGCAAGTCACTTAATCCCAATTGCCTCACCAAAAAAGAAAGGGAGGAAGAAAAGTTGAAAGCACAAGGTTGAATTCAATAGAGTTAATCTCTTAAACCATGTTAAAATATGGTCTCTGGGAAGTTTCCCACCCTATATCCACTTTAATTTGAGCATTTCAAACCTTCTCTCTTGCTCTAGGCTAGTGCTCTTTGAGTTTTTATAGTTTTTGAGTGAGGAGGAAAGCATCCCAAGTCATACAGTGAGGACAGTCCTTTAAAACACTCTCCCAATCCTCCTTTTAGTTCCCTTTCAATGATGCCCAGTGCCCTTCCGTAACCTTTCACTTGGCCATGGCAGCTTTGGTTTTCATGTACCTCCCATTTCCTCATCTCCCCATTCCTACCCTAACTTATTATTATTATTATTTTTAGAATAGACCAGGATAAGATTTAATGATCTTTCAGTGTGTAGGCCATGAAACTACAACATAAAATGTATCCACAATATTCATACATTCCTTTCATTTTTTCTCAACTATTGTCACGTCCAGAGGAAAAAAGGGGAAAATTGTCAAGCACTTGGTATGTACCAAACACTGTGTTAGGCACTTCCTTCTTTCTTTCTTTCTTTTTTTTTTAATTAAAGCTTTTTATTTTCAAAATAAATACATGGTAGTGGCTAGAAACTGGAAATTGAATGGATGCTCATCAATTGGAGAATGGTTGGGTAAATTGTGTTATATGAATGTTATGGAATAGTATTGTTCTATAAGAAATGACCAGCAGGATGATTTCAGAAAGGCCTGGAGAGACTTACATCAACTGATACTGAGTGAAATGAGCAGAACTAGGAGATCATTATATACTTCAACAACAATACTGTATGAAGATATATTCTGATGGAAGTGGATATCTTCGATAATGAGAAGAGCCAATTCAGTTCCAACTGATCAATGATGGACAGAATCAGCTATACCCAGAGAAAGAACACTGGGAAATGATTATGGACTACTTGCATTTTTGTTTTTCTTTCTAGGTTATTTTTACCTTCTGAATCCAATTTTTCTTGTGCAACAAGAGAACTGTACAGTTCTGCACACATATATTGTATCTAAAGTATACATTAACATGTTTAACATGTATAAGACTGCCTGCTATCTAGGGAGGGAATGGAGGGAGGGAAGAGAAAAGTTGGAACAGAAGTGAGTGCAAGGGACAATGTTCTAAAAATTACAAATGCATATGTTCTGTCAATAAAAAGCTATAATAAAATATATATGGATAATTTTCAATATTCACTCTTACAAAATCTTGTGTTCCAATTTTTTTTCTTCCTTCCCCTAGCTCCCTCCCCTAGGTGGCAAGTAATCCAATAAATGTTAAACATGTACAATTCCTCAATACATATTTTCCAAATATCATGGTGCATAAGAAAAATCAGATCAAAAAGAAAAAAATGAGAAAGAAAACAAAATGCAAGCAAACAACAACAAAAAGAGTGAAAATATTATGTTGTGATTTACACTCAGTTCCCATTGTCCTCTCTCTGGGTGCATATGGCTCTCTTCATCAGAAGATCCTTGGAACTGGCCTGAATCATCTCATTATTGAAGAGAGCCATGTCCATCAGAATTGATTGATGTATAATCTTGCTGTTGCTGTGTACAGTGATCTCCTGATTCTGCTCACTTCACCTAGCATCAGTTCATGTATGTCTCTCCAGGCCTTTCTGAAATCATCCTGCTGATTGTTTCTTATAGAACAATAATATTTCATAACATTCATATACCATAACTTATTTAGCCATTCTCCAACTGATGGGCATGTACTTAGTTTCCAGTTCTACAAAAAGGGCTGCTATAAACATTTTTGTACATGTGGATGCTTTTCTCTTTTTTTATAATCTCTTTGTGATACAGATGTAATAGAGACACTGCTGGATCAAAGGATATGCACAGTTTGATAGCCCTTTGGTCATAGTTCCATATTGCTCTCCAGAATGTTTGAATCAGTTTACAATTCCAACAACAATGTATTAGTCTTCCAGTTTTCCCATATCATATCCAACATTTGTCATTATCTTTTCCTGTCATCTTAGCCAATCAGAGAGGGGCATAGTGGCACCTCAGAGTTATCTTAATTTTCATTTCTCTTATCAATAATGATTCAGAACACCTTTTCATATGATTAGAAAGGGCTTCAATTTCTTCATCTGAAAATTGTCTATTCATGTCCTTTTATCAATTAGAGAATGGCTTGAATTCTTATAAATTTGGGTCAATACCCTATGTATTTTAGAAATGAGGCCTTTATCAGAATCTTTAAAATATAAATTTCTCCTCAGTTTGTTGCTTCCCTTCTAATCTTGTCTGCATTGGTTTTGTTTGTACAACTTTTTTTTTAACTTAATATAATCAAAATTATCCATTTTGTGTCCAATAATGAACTCCAGTTCTTCTTTGGCCACACATTCCTTCATTTTCCATAGATCTGAGAGGTAAACTATCCTTTGTTCTCTTAGTTTGCTTACAATATCACTCTTTATATCTAAAGCATGAACCCATTTTAACTACCTTGGCATATGGTGTTAGGTATGGACCAATGTCTAGTTTCTGCCATACTAATTTCCAGTTTTCCCACAGTTTTTGTCAAATAGTGAGTTCTTATCCCTAAAATTAAGGTTTTTTGATTTGTCAAACACTAAATTACTCTAGTCATTAACTATTTTGTCTTGTGATCCTAACCTATTCCACTGATTGACTATTCTATTTCTTAGCCAGTACCAAATGGTTTTGATGATTGCTGCTTTATAATATAGTTTTAGGTTTGGTACAGCTAGGCTAGATTCATTTGCATTTTTTTCATTAATTTCCTTGAAATTCTTGACCTTTGCTATTCCAGATAAACTTTGTTATTATTTTTTCTAGTTCTGTAAAGTAATTTCTTGGGAGTTTGATTGGTATGGCACTGAATAAGTTAATTAATTTAGGTAATATTGTAATTTTTATTACATTAGCTTGGTCTAGCTATAAGCACTTGATATTTTTTTCAGTTGGTTAGATCTGACTTTATTTGTGTGGAAAGTGTTTTGTAATTGTGTTCGTATAGTTCCTCTCTTTGCATTGGCAAAGTTATATTACCTACAGTTATTTTAAATGGATTTTTTCTTTGTATCTCTTTCTGATATACATTGTTGGTAATATATAAAAATGCTAATGATTTATATGGATTTATTTTGTATACTGTAACTTTGCTAAAAGTATGAATTGTTTCTAGTAGTTTTTTAGTTGATTCTTTAGGATTTTCTAAGTATATCATCATATCATTTTCAGAGTGCTAATTAATCTCTTTTACTTCTCTTATTGCCAAAGCTAGCATTTCTAAAACAATATTGAATAGCAATAGCGACCTTGTTTCACCACTGATCTTATTGGGAATGGTTCCAGTTTATCATCATTACATATGATGCTTGGTGATAGTTTTAAATAGATGCTGCTGATCATTTAAGGAAAACTCCATTTATTCCCATACTCTCTAGTGTTTTTAATAGATTTTGTCAAATGATTTTTCTGTATCTATTGAGATAATCATGTGATTTTTTTGTTAGTTTGGTTATTGATATAATCAATTATGTTCATAGTTTTTCTAATATTGAACCAGCCCTGAGTTCCAAGTAGTATAAATTCTACTTGGTCATGTTGTATTTTCCTGGGCATAACTTGCTATAATCTCTTTGCTAATATTTTATTTAAGAGTTTTGCACCAATATTCATGAAAGAAATTGGTCTATAATTTTCTTTCTCTATTTTGACTCCACTGGCTTTAGGTATCAGTACCATATCTGTATCATAAAAGGAATTTCCTACCCTAACTTCTGGTATAAGTTCTTGTCATACCATAAGCCCTAAGGCTCTTCATTCACATTCAAGTAGCAAAAAGCAACCTTTAAAAGAAATACCTTATTATTTTTCAAACTACATGCAATCTAAAGATTGTTTTCAATATTCATTCTTGCAAAATCTTATGTTCCAAATTTTTTTTTCTCCTTCTTTCCCTCACCCCTCCCCTAGACAGCAAGTAATCCAATATAGGTTAAAAATGTACAGTTCTTCTAAACATATTTCCACATTTATCATGCTGCATCAGAAAAATAAGATCAAATGGGAAAAATGAGAAAGAAAACAAGCAAAACAACAACAACAAAGGTGAAAATACTATGTTATGATCCACATTCAGTCCCCATAATTCTATTACTGGATGCATATGGCTGTCTCCATTACAAGTCTATTGGAATTGCCTTGAATAACCTCATTGTTGAAAACAGCTGCATCCATCATGGTTGATCATCAGATAATCTTGTTGTTGTTGTGTACAATGTTCTCTTGGTTCTTCTCACTTTACTTAGCATCAATTCATGTAAGTCTCTCCAGACCTTTCTGAAATCAGCCAGCTCATCTTTTTTTGCTTGTTTCCTTTCTTTTTTTCTTTTGCAGTTGGGGTTAAGTGACTCACCCAAGGTCATATAGTTAGGAAGTATTAAGTGTCTGAGGCTGGATTTGAACTCAGGTCCTCTTTATTTCAAAGCTTGTGCTCTATCCATTGTGCCATCTAGCTATCCCCTCATCATTTCTTATAGAACAGTAATATTCCATTACATTCATATGCCATAACTTATTCAGCCATTTCTCAATTGATGGGCATCCATATAATTTCCAGTTCCTTAAGAAGGAAACTTTCTAATTAGATAAATTGATCATTGCTAATCTGGTAAACTGTCTAAAATGTTATCCTTCTCAGATAACATAATGCTTCATCCAAGTTAAAAATGTTTGGTTGCAAAATAGTGTCCTCAACCTAAAGTTCCACTATCATTTATTGGGGCAACTTTATTGCCAATGAATAGAGTATATATATTAATAATATAAGAATGTAACTTGTCACATAAATTCAGGGGTAGGAGTAGGATCATAAACTAGCTAGGAATAATGAAGAGCTAGTTAGTAAATTATCTCAGTCTGGGAAGAGTGATTTGGGGAGGAATATAAAGTGTTGAAAGAGAAGAAACCATACTCAAGCAGAAACAGATGGATATTTGTTAAGTATTAAGGATACATGTCTTATTTAGGCCACAGGCACTAAATGGACCAGCATTTTCCTCTCCTCCTCTCCTCAATAGTACAGTTATTTGTTTTCTTGCATCTCAGACAGTGCCTCTAGAAATATGACAGCAGAAGGGGGAGGATTCTGGGAAGTAGAGTTGGTTGGTAAATTTGGTTGGTAAATTTTAAGTTCTGCAGAGTTCCTTCACAAATATTACAAATTTGTTCCTCAGGTTGAACATAGACTGGGGAAAAGTCAAGAAGAATTGGGGCAGAAGCAGGGTCCTACTATTACAATCTGAGAAAATCTGAAGAAAGACTGGGGATTAATTTGTCTTAAGTGTAGATACCTCTGGGCTAGCTTTATAGAAACATCAAATGGGGACCCTTCAGGCTACCTAGATGACAGGTTATTGAGTTGGCATTAGAGTCTGGAAGATTGAGTGAACCTTGGTTGATTGGGAATTCCAGGCTAAGCTGTGCTGCTTAGATACAATCCTGGGTGAAAAGAAACTAGCACCAGATGAGTACAGAGGCAGTGGGGTAGGAATATTGCTGGTGGTGGGCACTTACAGAAAGGTGGAACTCTTGGTTTCGGGTTGCTGGAGAACTGAAGGGAAGCTTGAGGCACCATCATCTCATCCCAGGATTAGAGGTGCTTACATTAATACCTCTTATTAAAAATTATCTGACAAAGAAGAAAGAACCCCTCCATTGAAATATATTATGGGAAGAGTCAAGATGAGGTTACACCTTCAGAGGAGGACACTATAGTATAAAAAGCTTCTAATCCCAAAGAGTAATGTGAAATACCTCGCTTCCCAGAGAGAATTTATAGAAGAACTCAAAAAAAAAAAAAAAGAATTCAAAAATAAATAAACATTGAAGAAAAACTAAAAAAAAAACAACCCCAAAACCCCCCAAAACAAACAAACAAACAACAACAACAACAACAACAAAACCAAATACCATTCAAGAAAAACAAGAAGCTAGTGAAAAAAAATTAAACAACTGGAAAAGGAGATATAGAGTCTCAAAGATGAAAACAGTTCTTTGAAAACTAGAATTGAGCAAGGGGATGCCAGTGAAGCTATGAGAGAGCAGGAAATAACAAAACAGATTATAAAAAATGAGAAAATAGAACAGAATATGAAAATATGAAACATAAGAAAAATGACAGATCTGGAGAACATATCAAGAAAAAAAATAAAACAGTAATTGGACTGCCAGAAAGTTGTGACCAAAAAGAGAACCTTGACACAATAATGCATTAAATAATCTGAGAAAATTGTCCTGGAGTGATAGAACATGAGGGCAAAGTAGAAATAGAAAAAAAATCCACTGATCACCACTTCAAAGATATCCTTTGGGGAAAACAGATAGAAATATTATTGCCAAATTTAGAACCCCTAGATCAAAGAGAAAATTTTGCAAAAAACAAGAAAAAACCAATTCAAATACGATTGTACAAGATTTATCAGAAGCTACAATAAAAGACCATAGGTCCTGTAACAATAAAAAGAATTAGTTCTGCAGCCAAAAATATCATATCCAGCAAAATTATTTATAATTTTGGATGAAAAAAATGGACATTCAATAAACTCACAGATTTTCAGAACTTTCTATCAATCAAACCCAAACTTAACAGGAAATTTAACATATGAGTCAATATGAAAGGTCAATTTTAAGAAACTTAAAATGGACAAACTTTAAACATGGACAAATTATTTATGTTTTTTTAACATGGGAAAATGTATATTTTATGTTTAAAATTCGCATTAACAATAGTGTAACTCAAAAGAAAGATTGGTAGAGTCAAGGTAAAAATAATAATCAGGTTATACAAATGAGATGCAAAGGAAGAATAGACACAGAGGCATTAGAAGGAGGAGGAAGAAGTCTCATAGTTCTGAAAACCTATTCTTCTTGGGAATGGGTTCAAGAGGCAACACTACATATATACCATGAAGGGTATAGCACCCTCCAAAAATCTATAAAGAAATAAGGAGAGACATATGGGAAGATGGGGAAACAAAGGGTAAGGGAAGAAGACAAGGGAGGGATCCTTGGGTGGGGCAGGTTAAGTAGTAGCAAGGCAAGTTGTAGAATAGAATGTAATTAAAGAGGCAGAAAGGATATGAAAGATGTATATGTGTATGTGGGGGTGTGTGTGGATGTGAGTGTATGTATATATGTATATATCTACATATGTATATATCAATGTATCTTTTCTTAACTGTAGATTAGTTGGGGGTAGGAAGGGATAAAAGGGGGAAAAAAAGAATAAAGTAAATAAGGTGTGCAGCAGAGAACCAAAGAACAATTTACAAGGAAGTAAAGAAAAACTGGATATTCATGAATATAATTTCTTCTACAACTATATAAATATATATACATATGTATATACTTTCTTAATCCTGTAATTTGTTATATATTTTGAATCCTTTCTGATGTTCTTTTGGGCACATGACAATGTTCTCTTTTGTTTTGCTTATTTTGTTTTATATTTTCGGTTTTTCTTTTTTTTTCTTACACTGTTTTTGCAAATAAAATAAAAATTTAAAAAAGACATTAGAAAGGGAGAGGGTCGTGTGATTGGCAACAAAACGGTATAGTTGCTTTCAAGATAACATTCACGTACTACCAACTCAAAATAGAAACAAATACACCAGGTTTAAACTACTATTACTACTATCACTATCACTACTATGACACCATCACCACTATTACTACCACTACAACTACTATCATCATCTTCACTACTCCTACTACCACTACCACCACCACCATCACTGATATACTACTATACCCCTACAATTACTACTACCATTAGGATCACCACCTTTACCAACACCATTACTTATTACCACCTAACATTTATACAGCATCATTTAAAGTTGATAAACCATTCTGTGTATATTACCACATTTAATCCTTACCACAACCTTGTGATATATGTCATTATAATTAATACCACTTTAGAAATTAGGAAGTTGAGGCTGTGACTGTCCAGAGTCACATAACTAAAAAGTTTCTCAATCAGGATTCAAACAGGATTCAAAATTTGGCATTCTATCCACTATGCCAACTAGCTACAACCTGAGCATTTAATATTGCAGTCGGAAGAGAAGATAGAATATTTGCATATGATATAAAATTTTCTGAGCTATCCGGAGCCTCCACTCACCCTATTTTTAGCCCAATCTGCCTATTTTAAATTTATCTAGAACAAACAAGCTGATACATTTGTTTCGAGTCTAGGTTGTGATAGATTTTTTCTTGTCCTCTCAAAGCAATGTATGAATTATTTTGCTTTATTCCAATAATAGGCAGTGATACTGAACAGTCACTCATCAGAAGGAGGAATAGACTATGAGGGGAATATAAAGTCATGGCAGTGTGCAGAAAATGTTGACGGAGGAAGGGACTATTCTGTTATGGTTAATCTTTTCCTTGTGGAAACTGAAGACAAAAATGCAGAAACTCAGGCTTCAAGCAGCAAAAACAATAGTGATTAGGGCATCTAGGTGGTGCAGTGGATAGAGCACCAGCCCTGAATTCAGGAGTACTTGAGTTCAAATTTGGTCTCAGAAACTTAACACTACCTAGCTGTGTGACCCTGGGCAAGTCATGCCACAACCCCAACTGCCTCAGCAAAAAAAAAAAAAAAAAAAAAAAACCCAAACAAACAGAAAACAATAGTGATATTCAAAGAAAGAAAGAAAATATGGATTTAACTAACAAAAGTCACAATACCTTTAATAAAGATTAAAGGAGACTTATCCAAAAAGCCACAATGAAAAAGAAAGAGCCAATAAATGCTAGTATCCTCTAGAGATGATTGAGCTAGAAATTATGGAAATGTTAAAAAGAGAAATAAAAATTTTAAAAGAAGAATTTTATATGAAAATCAGATTAAATTAGAAACCAGAGATCTCAAAGCTAATATCAGATTAAACAAGAGGTTACAACTTAGAATACATGGCAGAGACTCTATTCAGTATAACAAAGACCCTGAAAAAAGAGAATGATAGATTTTGAACTCAACATTACAGAAATGAAAGGAAATCTTGTGGAATAAAAATGAAAGATACCGTATTTGTATTTCAAACAAAGTATTTGACCTTGAATATTACTATAATGATGATGACTGTGTCTACATCTTTATCATTAGGGTAGCTAGGTGGTTCAGGAGATAGAGCAATGTCCTTGAGTCAGGAGGACCTGAGTTCAGAATCTGGCCTCAGATACTAGCTGTGTGACCCTGAGTAAGTCATTTAACCCTGTTTCCCTCAGTTTCCACAGAAGGAAATGGCAAACCACTCCAATATCTTTGCAAAGAAAAACACAAATGGGGTTATAGAGAATCAGACATGACTAAAATGACTTAAAAACAACAACAACCAGTATAACCGCCACTACCAGGAGATATTTACAAAGTACTTCCTTTACAACATTATCTCATTTGATCCTAACAACAACTCTATGAAGTTGATAACATTATTATCCCCTATTTTATAACTGAGAAAACTGAAGATCAGAGAGGTTAAGTGATTTTTCTATCGACAGATAGCTATTAATTACTAGAGGTGGGGTTTGAAACAGTATGCTCATAGATAATTTAAGGATTATACATATCCTGTGGGGATGGGGAAAGATGTGTAATCAAGAAGTCTGAGTGCCATTCTGCAGGAATTAATACAAGAAATTCATTCATAATATTTGAATAAAATAACAAAGTTCTGGTCCATAGAATTCAAAGATCTCCAATAGAAAAAAGGCCCAAGTTTAAAACCCCAAAACATAATTTCAGAATTTCAGTGCAAAACAACAAATACTATAAGTAGACAAAACAAACACCTTTAGCAATGAAAGAATTTTTATTTGAATTATTTAGGATTCTAAATTCTTTCTCTATAAGAAATCAAAGAAAAGGAGTTCAGAATGAACTTCCAAAATTACCTCTTGTAAAATTAAACCTGATGATTAGTGGAGATGCATCTTTAGTAAGAGGCTTTGAGCCTCTTACTAACAGAAAACAGATACAAACAGAAAACAAAGATAAATAAAGTATTGGATTTAGAAAAAACTCTGAAAAAGAGAAATAAAAGAAACATAAATAAAAATATAGTAATCAAGAAAAAGATATATGCAATAAAATCAGTTTTCTCATGTTGATATGACAAGATTATTGAAGGCTAAAGAAAGAATTGAAGGAAAAAAGAAGGAAGAATAGAAAGATAACAGAAGGTCAAAAGTATATAAGAAATTAAAGATTTAAAGGGAATATAGCAAGTAATAAAAAGCAAGAAAAAAATTAAATTAATATTTCATGGACTAAAATCTATATTTCCATATAAATGAATAAAAATTTTTTTGTAACTAGTGAGAAAAGATAACAATCAATCAACTAATAAGCATTTATTAATTACTTTCTGTGCTAGGCATTGTGCCAAGTACCAAGGGTACAAACAAAGGCAAAAACATGGTTCCTGTACTATAGCAGCTCATATTAAAATAGAAAAGACAATAAGATAAATAACTCTGTATTTATAAGACAGATACAGAAAACATGGGAAATAATTTCTAGAGATACTGGCAATATGGAGGATGTAGTAGAAGAAGGGGGAAATGGACTAGAAAAAAAGCCTTTTGAGCTGTCTTGAAGAAGGTTAGGGAAGTCAGAAGGTACTGGTATGGAGGAAAAACATTCCAATGAAATGGCACAAGATGTGGAGGGTCATGTTTAGGGGACAGCAAAAAGGCTGGTGTTGGTGGATTATAGAGTATGTATAAAGGAGCAAAGTATATGAAGATTGAAAAGATAGAAATGGTCTAGGTTGGGAAGATTTTTTAAAAGCTAAATAGGATTTTATATTTGATTCTAGAGATAATAGGAAATCATTGGAGTTTATTGGTAGTTGCTTGAGTGGAGAAGGGAAAGATGGTAAGAACAAATGATTGAATGAGTGAATGAATAAAACATTTAAGAGCTATATATATATATATATATATATATATATATATATATATATATATATATATATATTTATATATAAAACATTGTGCTAAGTGTTGAAGATACAATGAGAAGAGATAATCCCCACTCTCAAGGATTTCACTTCTAATAAGTGAAGTTTTCAGTTGCAAATCAGATGTAAAAGCCTCATGGTCCTTCAAGTATGGTGAAAAAGGATGTCATCTTTCATGCCATCTCTACAGAAGAGAGTCAGAAATATACTTCTACTCAGGTTGGCTATGTGCAAAAAAGGGATAGAAATTTCTTTATTCTCTTAACAATCACAGAAGTTTATGGAAATGTAGAATAAAAGAGGAGAGGGGGAGGAAGGGAGCTTGGAAGGCTGATTCTACTGTAAAGAAGGAGGGGGAAATGATGGAGTATCATCATTGCCTAACATTTTCTTGGGAAGGATGATAGGGATAACATAATAGCTTCTGTTTAAGGGGAATTGGTACCCTTGGAAACCACCTTTTCTAGGTAAGAATGGTGCTCCATAGAAATGGTTCTCATCCCAAGATCATTTCCATGGCTATCTTATACACAGTAATAGCAATATTTTATTATGAACAATCATGAATGACTTAATTATTTAAGTGATACAATGATCCAAGACAATTCCAAAGGACTCATGATGAAAAATGCTATCTACCTCCACAGAAAGAACTGATGGAGTCAGAATGCAGATAGAATATTTTTTTTTGTTAACTTTTATTTTTATTGGAGGGTTTTTCTCGGGGGATATCTGTGATTTCTTTTACAACATGTCTAATATGGAAATATGTTTTGCATGATTGTATATCTATAATCTATATCAAATTGTTTGCCTTCTCAAAATGAGAGGGGAAAGGAAGAAAAGAGAAAGAATTGGAACTCAGAATTAAAGAAAAAAGAATGTTAAAAATTGCTTTTATATGTAATTGGAAAAATAAAATTCTTTTAAAAAGGAGGATGAATGATAATGGTATGAGTGGGATTTTATAATTTCATAAAAAAATAAACATGAAGAGCTTTGCCAACCTTGAAGCACAATATAAATGTGACTATCATTATCACCATACAGAACAACTCCCACTACCCCATTCTTTCTTCTTTGTGAACTAATATTTTTAGGTATAAGATATGGTACAAGAGGACTCCCCTAAAATTAAGAAACAAGTAAATAAGGAGGTATAAGAATAGTATATGATCTACAAATGCACTATTAAATAAATTAGGATAGGAGGAGCACAATTTTTTTTCTTCCAGAAGCATGAAGACATAGAGAGAATAAAGAAGGAACACATAAGTATATAGCAAATGATTAGAACAGATTTCAGAATATCCTAGATATTTGAAATAAAGGAGTGAAAGGAGAGAGGAGTGGAAGATTCTGATCTTTACTCTTATCTGGGAAGGGAAAGGGAAGCGTTTTAAAGGGTGTGTGTGTGTGTGTGTGTGTGTGTGTGTGTGTGTGTGTGTTAAAAAGGAAGTGGGACTAACAAATTAAATCACCTCAAGTAATTTGGGATAGGATAGGTAATTAGAGGGACTGGGGGAGAATTTTGGGAAAAGATTGGAAACAAATTAGTTTAAGTAAAACTACAGGGAAATTGTGCTGAATTAAAAGAAGAAAGGGGGAAATAACGCAAAAAATAAATGCAGGAAAACACAATCTTAACCATTGTAACTTTGAATGTAAATTTATTAAATCCTTTAATTAAAGGAAAGATGATAGAATGATTAAGAAAACAAAATCCCAAAACTTGTTGTGCACAAGAAGTTATTTTTAAAACAAAGGCATGTACATAATTACAATGAGATGCTGAAACAATTTACTGTTATAAATAATTATTTTTAAAAAGCATAAATTTCAATAATATCAGACTAGACAAAAATAAAAATGTGTAATGTCAAGAAAGATTTTTTAAATTATAATTTAAAATATCATAGATAGAATATAATTATTAAACTTATATATACTAATTAGCATGCATCATATTCACAAAAGCAAAAACAACCATATTCCTGTGTATAATATATATATATAAACAATATTTAGAAGAATTCTTAGTGTTCCTTTTCAGAGATGGATAAATGTAGGCAAAAGATAAAACAAAAAACAAAATTCAGAATTTAATGGAATGTTGGAAAAAAATAGAGTCAAAAGATTTAATGTACTCTCTGAATAGGAACATGAAAGAATATACAAATTCTCAGTATCAGTAATACCCTACGAAGATAGACCACATAAATTTATATAAAAATTATAAATTATAAAAATAAGTAAACTGAGGGCTTCTTAAAAAAAAAAAAAAACTAATGAAATTGATAGACTGTCAGCTAAACCAATATAGAAAAAGAGAGAAAATTGACATCCAAAATAAAATATGAACAAGGTGAATTTATGACAACTTGAGAATTATGACAACTTGAGAAGAGATAAGGATTGTCAAAAATTACTAAATGTGAAAAATTAAAAGAAGTAGATGATTAGTTAAAATAATACCCATTATGACAAATAAGAAACAGGGATCTTAAACAATTCATCCTTGGAAATAAAAATTGAACAAGTAAGTGAAATGAAAAAAAAATATATATATATATAAAGAAATAATATATGCTAAAATTTTCTTTTCAATAATTGAGAAAGAAAACCTCTATCAAACTTAATTTATGAAACAGATATGGATCTGATACCCAAACTATGGTTAAAGTATAGAAAGAGAACTATTGGTTTATGTCATTAGTTACTGTAGATGCAAAAATTATAAATCAAATTCTAATAAAGACTACAAAATATATGTAAAGTTGCTCAAATTAATTAAGCCATATTTCTTTTTCTTTCTTTCTTTCTTTCTTCTTTCTTTCTTTCTTTCTTTCTTTCTTTCTTTCTTTCTTTCTTTCTTTCTTTCTTTCTTTCTTTCTTTCTTTCTTTCTTTCTTTCTTTCTTTCTTTCTTTTTTTCTTTCTTTCTTTTTCTTTCTTTCTTTCTTCCTTCCTTCCTTCCTTCCTTCCTTCCTTCCTTCCTTCCTTCCTTCCTTCCTTCCTTCCTTCCTTCCTTCCTTCCTTCCTTCCTTCCTTCCTTCCTTCCTTCCTTCCTTCCTTCCTTTCTTTCTTTCTTCCTTTCTTTCTTTCTTTCTTTCTTTCTTTCTTTCTTTCTTTCTTTCTTTCTTTCTTTCTTTCTTTCTTTCTTTCTTTCTTTCTTTCTTTCTTTCTTTCTTTCTTTCTTTCTTTCTTTCTTCTTTTCTTTCTTCCTTCCTTCCTTCCTTCCTTCCTTCCTTCCTTCCTTCCTTCCTTCCTTCCTTCCTTCCTTCCTTCCTTCCTTCCTTCCTTCCTTCCTTCCTTCCTTCCTTCCTTCCTTCCTTCCTTCCTTCCTTCCTTCCTTCCTTCCTTCCTTCCTTCCTTCCTTCCTTCCTTTCTTTCTTTCTTTCTTTCTTTCTTTCTTTCTTTCTTTCTTTCTTTCTTTCTTTCTTTCTTTCTTTCTTTCTTTCTTTCTTTCTTTCTTTCTTTCTTTCTTTCTTTCTTTCTTTCTTTCTTTCTTTCTTTCTTTCTTTCTTGCTAAGGTAATTGGGGTTAAGTGACTTGTCCAGGATCATATAGCTAGGAAGTAGTAAGTGACTGAGGTCATATTTGAACTTAGGTTCTTCTGACCCAGCTGCCCCTTAAACTCTATTTCTTTTACTGAGAATACAAGTATAGTTTGGTTGGTCTTTGATAATTGATTTATCAATATTAATTAATCATGCAAACAATAATATCATGATTAAATATTTAAACATCAAAATACAATCTCATCATTGTAATAATGAAATAATTAAAATTATTGTATTATAATGCTTGATAATTTAATGAATCATCCAAATAACAAAAGCTATATGATTATATTAATAGACTGAGAAAAAGTCTTTGACAAAAATATAACTTTCTTATGCTAAAATCTTAAGTGAAGAGGTATTTTCTAATAGGATATATACATGCACACACATATATAAATATGTATATATAGCTTTTGGTTTTACATATATAAATATATACATGCACATGCACACACACACACACACACATATTATATACACATGTTTATGCACATATGTAAAACAATGAAAAATATGAATCATCTTTTCAAAAAAATAATAAAAGTAGTAAAGGAAAGATACCTCCTATCTGTGCTGGTGTTTGACATAATCCTAGAAATATTAGCATTACCAATAAAACAAGAGAAAAAAAAAGGTAATAGCTTTAGTGAAAAAGAAATAAAATTATTCCTATTTGCAGATGACATGATGACTTACATAGAAAACCTATAATCAACTTTAATAAAATAGCATGATGTGAAATTAATCCACACAAATTCAGAGCTATTCTATGCAGTAATAAAACCAGAAGGAAACAATAAGAGGAGAAATCCCATTCAAATAACCACAACAGGTATAAAATATCTGAGAGTCAATCTACCAAAACACAATAAAAGCTTTTATAAATATGATTACAAAACACTTTAACGAAATAAAGGAAGACAAGTATTTGGAAGGCTATTCATTGCTCATAATTAGACTGTACCAATAAAATACAAATGATGTTGCTGCCAAAATTAAGTTACAGATTTAATACCATGTCCATCAACATAACAAAGGGTTATTTTATATAACCAGCAAAAATAATAACAAAATTCATTTGAAGGAACAAACGGTCCATAATCCCAGGGAAATAAAAAAAAAAAGTAGGAATGAAGGAAGCATAGAAATTCCAGATTTCTAACTATGTTATAAATCAGTAATCAAAACTTTTTGGTACTGGTTAAGAAATAGAAAAGTTGATTATTGGAATAGACTCAATGAACCATAATCAGAAACAAACACAGTAACTACCATCTGTTAGAGTAAATACTCTCAGATTGGTTTCTTCTTATTTTAGAATTTCTGTAAATGCCAAAAAATAATTTTGGAGAAGATAGGCTTGGAGTAGCATTTTATAGCAGATGTCTTCAGGTGTCCTTAGTCCCCTTGTCTCTTGCATTCAACTTTTCTCTTTCCTCTTCTCCCCCTAACATCCCAGGGATCTGATCCAACCCGGGGACTGACCTCTTTCTCTATTTTAACATGCCCACCCAAGAATGAAACTAGAGAAATAATTCTAGTACAGCTAATGTTCAGGGTTTGTACATATGTAGGTTAATAGGCTCTCCTTCCACAAAGGTGCTTAAAATAAAATATGGATATCAAGTAAGGGATAGCTTTTTATTTTCTCCACTAAAAAAACAACAACCCCCACCACCACCACCACAAAAGAAAACCGTATAAGACACAAAAGGCTCAGAGGTGCACATGAAGAAATACAGCAAACCTAAAATGCTCAAATAACTCATTGCACTCAAAATTCTGGAACATAAAATAATTTGAAAACTGTTGCATAGATATTGCCCATTCACCTTAGATTTGGACTATTCAAGCAACTTGTACCAGTTATCATGAATGGTTGATAGATCTTCTGATACCTAATCACATGATTTTATAGCATTACATAGGATCATGGATTTCAAGTTCAAAGAAACCTCAGAGGTCATCTAGTTCAAACCCATTTTATAAAAGAAATTAAATCTAACTGAGATTAAAAGACTTGCCCAAATTTCATCTATAGGTCAGTTGTCCTCCTATTGGTAGAGCTCACTCTTCTCCTCTAAGAAACATAGTATTGAGAAAAGCTTCTCCCTTTGTGTGGCAGGTGTCTGATTGAAAAATACTTGTGGGAGAGAAGTTGGCAAAATCCATATTTTGGGACTATCAGTTATTGATCTGTGCTAAAAACATCAAAGTAAAGATTGCCAGGAATTAGGTGGCTTATGACCTCTAGTTTTAGGCCCATGTGTACAGTCACATATTTTCCATGATGATATGCTACTACTATAAGTCACCATTAGTCCTGGGGCTGGGGAGAGATACACAAGAAATTTCTTCCTAATTCACTTACTGGAATTCCCAAGGAGAGAAATCTTAAAATGGCAAGGGTCCACAAAGCCCATAGATTACTCTTATACATCACAGAGTGGAACAGTTTTCCTAGTTCTCAGTTGCCTGTCATTGAGGGATTCATTAGAGAAGGGCCAGGATACATATCTAATTCCATAGGAAATCCCATATTCTAAATATTCCCTATAGCAAGCTCATCAGCCTTCTAAGGAGATTTATCAAGTGGTCTTATAATTCCTGCTACAATAATTTCCAAGTGAATAGGCCAAAATAAAAGGTTATTTCATAATAAATTAAAAGAAAATTGGAGAATGCAATTTTCACAGTTATGGGTAGGGGAAAAATTATTAGCCAAAGAAGGAACAAAGGGGATCATAAAAAGGAAACAATTTTAACTACAAGAAAGTTTTTGCATGATTAAAATCAATGCTGCTGAAATAAGAGAAGAAATGGTCAACTGATAAAAAGACCTTTGCATCAAATATATTTCATAAAAATCTCTTAGGCAAAATTTACAGATAATGGAAACAATGTTATAAGTTAATGACCAGTAGTCAAAGGATACTAAGAGTTTTCAAAAGAATTGCCAACTCTCAACTACTATTTGGAAGATTTCTCTAAATCACTAATATTAAGAGGAATGAAAATATAAACAATTCTTTTGATTCACTTTTTGCCATTCTAGAAAACTAGAAAAAGTGACAAAAGACAGAAAAAATTAATATTAGAACTGTGGAACAGCAGGTACATTAGAAGAACTATATATTAGTATCAATGTTCTAGAAAATAGTTTGGAATTATTTGGAGAATATCACCAGACTAACCATATTCAAGAAGCCAATATATGTGGGCATGTAACACAAGGCATGTTACGTGTAACATGTAATGTGTTACATGTAACATATATTGTATAATAATATGTGATACATTATATACACAATGTTATTATACTATTAATATGATTATTTCTAATATATACATTTGTATATGTATCAAAATATTCATAGTAGAACTTTATATAGTAAAAACAAACTGGACACAAAGTAGACACACTTTGATTTTGGAGCAACTATACACATGGCACTTGCCAACAATGGAATATTATGTGAGAGAGATAAAATAAAGGCTTCAGAGAAACTTGGGAAGACTTGCAAGAACTGATGTAGAGTGAAATGAATAAGGATTACAGAAATATACATGAAAATAATGTTAAAGCAAAGTCAAAAATCTTAATGGCTGTAATGACTAATCTTCACCTTCTTTTGATCAAGAGATATGGGACTTCAGATGTGGAATGTTGTATATATTATTAGAGACAGTTATTATATTGCTTTATTTTGCTTAAGTTGGTTTTTTTCTTTTTCTATGATGCTCCTTGTGTGATTGGGGGGTAAAGGCAAAAATGTCTCTGGAGTAAAGAACAAAATCAACAATAGAACTTACTACTTTGCTTGAAATATTCAGAACTGAACACAACATTCAGACCAGAGGCATATACAGTGGGACTATCCTATACCTCAATATGGACATAGTATTTTTTAAAATTCAGCCCAACATTGCATTAGCTTTTTTGGGCTTCCATGTCACATTAAAAAAAAATTCATATCAAGATTGTAGTTCATGAAAAACCTTAATTCTCTCTACCAAACTGGTGACCCTGAGCTGGGGAGAGATACTCAGCTTTTCCTGAAGGGTTGGAAGTCTCTTTTGTGAACCACTGAAGCAAGGCATCGTTAGGGAGCAGAGAGGGAGGGGAGAACAAAGAGCAAGAAGCCCAATTATTAATAAGGCAGCAGTCCCATCCATCTTAATGAGACAGGGTAAAGAAAACAGCAGCCAACTGGCGGTATACAATTACAGCCTCATTGTTCTATAACAAAATTTAATTTAATTGAAAAAAAATCTCCTTAAACTAGAAAATAATTCCCAAACATACAATCTTCTGGGCTTCTCATGATTGGTGTCATCATATGTCAGGGCTATGCTTCCCACAAAACTATTATGTATATAGCCATCTTTAGCTGATCTTTAATAAGCATTAATTAGGTACTTACCTTGTACCAGGCTCTGTGTTAAGCACTGGGGACACAAAGACAAAAACAAAAACAGTACCTACTTTCAAGAAGCTTACATCTTACTGTAGTAAACTATAATTATATCTGTAGTTCTGTATTTACATATACACACAAATATCTACCTATATAACTATTATGATATATAAGATGATATTTTAGAAGATAATATGAATAATTTGTAATACATTATATGACAGCATATAACA
This sequence comes from Sminthopsis crassicaudata, assembly GCF_048593235.1. NCBI lineage: Eukaryota > Metazoa > Chordata > Mammalia > Dasyuromorphia > Dasyuridae > Sminthopsis > Sminthopsis crassicaudata. The sequence continues at coordinate 135,957,881 of NC_133618.1, read as the reverse complement.
AGATACTGTACAATACATTAGAATAATATATCAAAATAAGATTTATTATAATATACATAATATAATATACTAATAAATATAATAAATGTGTAATATATAGATTTTATATATTTTCTATAGATACATCACTATCTATTAAGAACCAAATAAAAATATTAAAAGTAAATTGAAAAATAATATGGATATATGTTAGGGCCCTAAAAGCTGGAGAAAAAAGATAAGACTTTGCCTTGGAGGAATCTAGGATTTCAAGGGATGAAGTTCAGGAAGGAGTGTGTTTTTGGTATCGAAATGAGTGAGTGCCAGACCCTGAAATGGTCCATGCAAAGGTATGGTGATATAACATGCCAAGCATCAGAAATAGCAAGTTGGATTGTTTGGCTGAAATGTAGATTATATGAAGAAGAATAATTGTTATGACCCTAGAAAAGTTGACTAAAGTCCCTGGAGCACTTTGAATGATGAACAGAGGAGTTTGTATTTTGTCCTAGTGAATAAAAAGCCATAGTTGCTTCTTAAAAAGGAAAATGACATAGCCAGAACTGTGCTTTAGAAATAGCAATATGGCAGCTACCAGGAGTGGATGGATTAGAGAAGGAAGAGGCTAATACTAAGAACTTCTACTCAACAGAAATAAGAAAGTTAGGGAGAAGGGTGGATTCCTGTGGAAAGATAATGAATTCTGTTTTGGACATATTGAGTTTAATATGGGATCTCTGAATGGAGATGTCTGGCAGGCAGACAGGCAGCAATTCAGAATTGGAAGTCATTTGCACAGAGATGATAATTGAATTCATGTAAATTGATAAGATGACTTTGATGTGTGTGTGAGTGTGTGTGTGTGTGTATGTGAGAGAGAGAGAGAGAGAGAGAGAGAGAGAGAGAGAGAGAGAGAGAGAGAGAGAGAGAGAGAGAGAGAGAGAGAGAGAGAGAGAGAGAGAGAGAGAGAGAGAGAGAGAGAGAGAGAGAGAAAGAGAGAGAGAGAGAGAGACAGACAGAGACAGAGACAGCTAGACAGAGACAGAGACAGCTAGACAGAGACAGAGAGAGAGAAAGAAAGGAACAGAAACAGATATAGAGACACACACACACACACATACAGAGAGAGAGAGAGAGAGAAACAGACACACCGAGAGACAGAGAGAAAGAAAGAGACAGACATATATAGAGAGAAATAGACACACAGAGAAAGAGAGACACACAGAGCAGACACAGAGACAGAGATACAGAGAGACACGGAGAGAGACACACACACAGACACATACACACAAAGGCAGAGTGTGAGAGAGAAAAAGAGAGAGAGAGCTCACGAGGGAAGGGAAAGCAATGTGAAGAAAATAAAGAACATGACTTCCTAGATTTGATAGGATTTGTTGTTGGAAAGAGCCTTAGACATCATCTGTTCTAATCTTTTCATTTTACATGAGAAGATGAATCATAAGCTTTGACTATTGACATTTCTGTTTTCTTAGGAAACCAAAAGGGAAGATTTTGTGGAACTGACACATAGCCAGACACATTGGTCATTGAGAGGGGAAATGATTTTCTCAAACTCATATGGGGCTAGAAAAGCTGAACACATCTGAATTATTTGACTCAAAATTCAGGGATTTTTCAATGATAGCATAGGAAACAGTGCCAGGACTTTAACCATAGCTTTGAACTGAAACCTTCAGACGTGGCTCCAGTGAATGTTATGTGGGCCGGGGCAAACAGACTCACCTAAGCAAAATGTATGGCTGGAAAAAAGTCTTAAGGTGTTTAGATTTTATACATATTGACTAGTAGGAGAGTATTAAGTCTTTTGAAACTGACATCTCCCTCTTTGTGGAGGTCAATAAGACCAATAAAGGAATGAGTTAATTGATAATGTCCAATGGTTAGAAAGATTGAGAGTGTGTGAGTGAATATGATAGCCTACTGGAAAGAATGATTCAACTCACCCCATTGTGCCAGATATGTGGGGGAGGTCTCAAAAAAGAGAGTGGTGATGCAAGGGTGGGAAATTGCTCAATTCATACATATACATACTCAGTACTTCTGGGGAGGTAGGGTCTCATTCCATTGGAAGATGGATTATTATATGTGGCTGCTTGTATTTCTGACTAATTCCTTGGAAATGAAATCTGAAGATTTCATGGCACTGATGTGTGCAGGCACATGGGAGTCCCTTGAGCTGCCAACCTTAATTCTTATCTCTGCCCTGCTCTGCTGTTAATGAATAAAATACTGCTTGCCCTGTGTTGCCCTGGAATCAATGCCCTGCCTGGTGTTCACCGGAAACTCAGGCATCTGAAGAACATGTTTTTGCCTTGCAGCACCTCTTGCCATCCCCACCCTCCCTGGGACAGAGTCCAGTCCCACAGAGGAGGATGCATTTTAGATGGCAAGTTATTACAAGATGATACATACCTATGTATTTCCAATGAACAGCTGCCAAAAAGTTTTCTCCTGGTATGACATGGTCTATGACCATCCAAGTTTTTCTATTTGGCACAGTTATTCGGCAAGGGATTACAATAAGCAGCTATTTCTTTAAGTAGAAGTTAATGCAAAGGATGTAGATGCAGGATGGAGAGTCCAGAGGCCTGGCTGCTGACTTTAGTTTCACAGCTGACTTATTGTGTGAGCTTGGGCAAATCATTTAAATTATTTGAACATGTTTCACTACTTGCCCTTCAGGCTGCTTTTGAACTGGGGTTTTTGCATTTTTTTCCCCATGTGTAATGAACTCTTTTGGCAGTCAATCTAATGAAGACTATGGACCCCTTCTCATAATTTGTCTAAATGCAGAAAATAAAATACATGGGAATTACAAAGGAAATCAATTACATTGAAATAAAGTTATTAAAATATTTTAAAAATTTCAAGGATCATAGGTTTAGAACTGCTTTAGAACAATGGGGAAAATATTTTGTACAACCTCTTGATGTTTTATTTTAACTTTTTAAGGAAGATAGCTTTTTCTGTCTCTAAAGGCCATGATCATATGAAATATTATTATGTTTTATCTTTGTTCAGAAACTTTCAATAGCTCCCTATTACTAAAAAAACAATGAGAGGCATTAGGCTGTCATGCCATAATGTAGGTAGGTTAAGTTCTAACTTGCCTCTTCAAATTTATTTCAAGGGAGTCTCTTTCACACATATTAGGGATCCTGATCTCACTCTGCTCTCTCCTTCTTTCGTATTCCCCATGCCTAGAACATACTGCCTTTAACTTCCCTAGAATGTGCCCATTGATTTGCTTCCCTTCTTTCAAGTTGCAATTTAGTAATCGACTCCCTCATGAAACCTGAATCCTCTTTGCATCACTTAGCCCACTCCATCTTACTCTCCTATTCACGAAACCATTTTCTACTATTATTATATTATATTGTTATTATTTGGCCAGAATTGGATCATGCTTTCCAGTAGATTATCAGATTCAGCTCCCCCCCCCACCATATTTCTAACCATTGGAAATCATCAATTAATTCCTATTCTTTCCTTATTGGCCTCCACAAAGAAGGAGAGAGCAGTTTCAAATTATAATTATATTCTACTGTTATTATATCATGGTTTCAGAATCTTACCCTGATTATAGATTCCTGTATGCATGTTTCCTATCTCACCCCTTCATTCACCAGACTATATGCTCTTTTTTCATACTGGTCTCTTTATTGTCCAGGACACTGAACCATACAGGTAGAAAGTACTTTAGAGATCATAAAATCAAATCCATTAATTTTATAGATAAGGAAACTGAGGCAAGTATTAGTTAAATGACTTGTTTGAATTCACACAAGTAGTAAGTAGTCTGAGAAAAGATTTGAAACTAGATTTTTTTCTGAGTTCAAGCCTAGTGCCATATCTACTGTGCCATAATATTTCTTCCCTGCACACTCAAGGATTCTTTTCTGAATTGAGTTGAATTGAGATGCAGCCATCGAAGAGTCAAGGTATTTTAAGTTACAGTATTTTAGGGGGAAATGTGCTCAAAGTATAATGCAGAATCTGTAGGTTTCTTTTTAGTATGAATACTGTTAGACAATAAAGAGAGGAAAATGGTAAAAGAAAACTTACATAATGGTTATGTTGCATGTACATTTGTATGTATGTATGTGAGAGGGTAATGGAGGGAGTTGCTTATCTTTTTATTAAAATATACATTTTCAGCCTGGAAATATAGCTGTTTGGATATAGGTACAGATCTGGATCATGACTTTTTAGGATGCAGGTAAGTGGCCCAGTGGACAGTACTCTGGACTTGGAGTCAGGAAGACTTGAATGCAAATTGTGCCTCAGTCACTTACTAGCTGTGCCATCCTGGCAAATCTCTTAATTTTTAACTTCAGTTTCCTCATCTGCAAAATGAGGATAATAATAGCACGTGCCTTACAGATTATTTGAGATCAAATGAGATAATATTTGTAAAGCACTTTGTAAACTTTCAAGTGCTAATCATGTTAATTATTCTGATCCTGATTCTGATTCTGATTCTTGCAGAAATTTCAGGAGACTGGTTTTCTATAGCCAAAGAGAATGCAAAGACTGAAAGGCAAGAAGCAACAATCAGGGGACTTATTTATTGTTTGAATGGGCCCTATTAAACCATTACCTCAATCTTATTAAGCCTTGTTCATGTTCATTTCCAAATCTTTCCTTTCTTTAAAAACATCCACAAACACCCCCAAAAGAGCAAAGATGAAACTAATAGAATTAGCTAATTGGCCTCAGGAGAGTATATGAATTTGAAACATATTTTGTGGTTTGATATCATTGGAAGGACTTGTGCAGGGGCTCCAAAGTTTCCCTGGAACCCTTTAGGAAGAAGTGTCTAGAACTAGAAGCACATGAGGAACCTCAAGTAGAGTTTGAGTCTGGATATCTGTCATAAGTCACTTTTACAGGGACCCAATCTAGTAACTGAATCATCAGTCCCTGAAGAATACCTCTCTGTCACTGGTTTTGTGAGATTATCCCATCTGTGGCCTCGAGAAAACTTTCCTTGATAGTCCTGCTTCTTGCCCAATGAAATAACATCAGTCATTTGGTAAAAATCATCTTAGTTGCTGCCATTGTCCTTGGAGAAGTAATGCTGAATGGGAGAGGAGGAGGGAGGAAGAACTGGATAGGGGACGGTCAACAAATGTACTATGCAACCAGGATAACTAATATATTCTATTATGCTTCTTGAGCCTGGCCTTTGGGGAGGGAACACTTTGAATTTGAAGCTTTGTGAGGAGACATTCTACACTTACCTATCTCACACTATCTTGCACCCTTAAGGGCCCTCCTATTCCAGAATCAGCCTCAGAGTGACTGTACAAGAGGATTATAGGATTCTGGGTCCATCCATGTCCTAGTCTTACATGACAATCTCAAGAAGGATGGACTGTCCTAATTGAATTTGCAGAACTAAGGAAAGAGACAGCTTTTCAGGCAGCAGAATGGAAGAGAAAATAAGGCCTGAAAGAAAGAATCACATAGAGGGTTTGTTATGGGGTGCCTTGATTTGGAAAAGCAAGCATGGATGGGGAGTAAGGATGTCTGAGAGTCCAGTGAGAAGGCTGCCAGGCTTAGAAGTGGAAAGGTGGCAGGGATTAATAAGCTGATAAAGGTGTGTAAGGAGAAGAGTCAGGTCTCCTGCAGCTTACCTGCCTGGGCACATCTTTCACTCCCCATTCTTCCTGCTTCACAACTCAATCTGCAGGTAATGTTCACCTAACTGCACAATCTGTGTATTCTGGCTTTCTGTGTGTGCCCTAAGGCCCCCCTGCATGTGCACCTTGAAGTCTGACTCCACCAGAAACATTCCTACCCCCTTCCAAAGAATAATGGGTGGGAGACAGTGTTTTGCACAGCCCACGGATCTCATGTTCCGAGACTAGTTATCCTTGGAACAATGGAAATATTACGTGTCGGAGACAAGCTGAGAGAGTGAAAGGGCTTGGAGAGCAAGGGTCATGTTCTCAAGCCTTTATCATGCCCTTTCAACTCAGGAAGGGGGGGATTTGCTTCCCTGGATTTTTTCTTAGCCGTCTGGGTCAATGCACACAGTCCCTTGTTGTTCTTTTTCCCTTCCCCCCAACGCCAACCCACCTCTACTCTGGATTCCACTTCAACTTGTAATGGCTGGAGCAGAATTCAGCAAGCTAAGAGAGAAGAGGTGAGGGACCCTGAGGTGGCTCAGGAGCCCAGCTTTAGATCTAGAAGAGAACTCTGGGGTCAGATCATTTTGTTTTATAATAAAAGAAAACATGGCAAAGATGGTGAAATGGTACAGCTAGAATTTGAAACTGGTTTCTTTGCTCTCCATCACATGTTGTTGTTCAGTCTTTTCAGTTGTGTACAACTTTTCATGACCCTATTTGGAGTTTTCTTGGCAAAACTATTGGAATGGTTTGTTATTTCCTTCTCCAGTTTGTTTAACAGATGAGGAAACTGAAGCAAATAGGGTTAAATGATTTGCCCAGGATCACACAGCTACCAAGCGGTGGAGGCAAGATTTGAACTCAGGAAGATGAGTGTTTCTCACCCCAAACCTAGCTGCCCCACGTGCTCCATATATTGTAAATACAGAGTACAAAAGGCAGAAACTCTAGGAAATATTATTTTTTTAATTAAAGTTTTTTTTAAACACTTGTATAGATGATTTTCATTATTTACCCTTGCAAAACCTTGTGTTCCAGATTTTTTCCCTCCCTTCTCCCCACCCTCTTCCCTAGACAGAAAGTAATCCAATATATACTAAACATATGCAATTCTTCTATACATATTCCCACAATTATGGTGCACAAGAAAAATCAAATCAAAGAAAAAAATGAGAAAGAATACAAAATGTAAGTAAACAACAACAACAAAAAAAAGGTGAAAATACTATGTTGGGATCTGCATTCCCACAATCCTCTCTCTGGGTGCAGATGAGTCCCCTTATCACAAGACCATTAGAACTGGCCTGAATCACCTTGCTATTGAAAAGAGCCACGTGTGTCAGAATTGATCATCTTATAATCTTGCTGTTGTTCTTCTGGTTCTACTTACTTCACTTAACATCAGTTCACGTAAGTCTCTTCAGGCCTTTCTAAAATCATCCTGCTGGTCATTTCTTATAATAATCCATAGCATTCATATAACCATAACTTATTCGGCCATTATTCAACTGATGGGCATCCACTCAGTTTCCAGTTCTTTGCCACTACAAAAAGGGCTGCCACAAACAGAAATATTACTCTTTCCTTCCCACTCATCCTGTGCTTGTGGGACTGGTGGAGAGTTATGATAACACTTTATCCCATTCTCTGAACCATAGATCTCCCTAGCATTCCATAGTCAAGTATAAAGGATATTTGCTTTCATAATCAATGTCTGAATTTAATCTGCCATCTTCTTCAAAACTGGTATTCAGATGGGAGAAGAGTCTAAACCACTCTCACTGGTTTCTGTGTGAAGGTGTGGACTCTCTTGCCATGCAGGTCTTTAAAAACAGGAAAGGCTGTAAATCTGATAGTCAGACAAGACATATTTATTAAGTTCTTAGCATATGCCAGGCACTCAACTGAGCACTGAGGATACAACAAAAGGTAAAAGATGGGAACAGCTAAGTGGTGTAGTGGACAGAATACCAACTCTCCAGTCAGAAAGACCTGAGTTCAAATTTGACCTCAGATACTAGCTTTGTGACCCTGGTCAAGTCCCCTAACCCTGATTGCCTGCAAAGGCAAAAAACAAAAACAAAAACAAACAAACCAAAAAAACACCCCAACTCCCAAAATGGTAAAAAATTATATATATATATATATGTATATATATGTATATATATACATATATATATATATACAGAGAGAGAGAGAGAGAGAGAGAGAGAGAGAGAGAGAGAGAGAGAGAGAGAGAGAGAGGTATATATATACAGAGAGAGACAGAGACAGAGACAGAGAGAGAGAGACAGAGAAAGAGAGAGACAGAGACAGAGAGAGAGAGAGAAAAGAGAGAGAGAGAGAAAGAGAGAGAGAGAGAGAGAGAGAGAGAGAGAGAGGCCTTCAACCACTCTCAGCCTCAGTTATTAGCAACAGGAACAGTTGTCCCTACCTTTGTTGTTGAGAGAATTACATAGTATAAAGCATGGAATTTTTTTTTTAATCTTAGACAGGTATATATAAATTCCAGCTCTTATTGACAATCATTAAATGCCTGTTTTTTTGCAGAGCACTGAGTTGAGCCATCGGGGAAAAATGAGAAAGAATACAAAAGAGATAAGCATACACTTATTAATCAACTATTATGTACCAAGTTCTGTGCTGGAGATACAAAAACAGAAAATGAAAAGTCCCAGTTATGATGGAGAAGGTGTCTTATGACAAATAAACAAAACTTACTTCAGTATTTACACATGCACCAGTCATCCTTCAGGGTAAACTATGACAAGAACAGATGAGACATAGCAAAGTACTATAGGTGTCTGTGGAAGAAATACACATGCCTGGCTGCTTCATGGAGTAAGTTGCATTTGAACTGGGTCTTGAAAAATGGATGGGATTTCAATAGAGGGTGGGCTCAGTTCCCCACTGGATCAGAAATGAGGTCTCCCTTGGAAGACTATGATTTGGTCTTCCTGGAGTTTCAGTCTCTTCCCCTGCCTGGAGAATTATTCAGATAAGGGATGGAGAAATACCTTTTTTTAAAACGGAGTTGAAGGAAAGCAAATGGTGAGATTGTCTGGTAATATACTCAAGTTTCCCAGATTAATTGTATATTCCTTATTACTGTTCCTTGATCCCCCATCCCGCCCCTGAAAACACATGACTTGGAATGAAATCAGATCAGATGGAGAGAGATTATTAGCATAGAGGATATTTGCACTGACTGCCTCTCTCCTTTGTCCCCCGTACTAAACTAATTGGCCCTTGTCAATTGCCCTCCATTTCCAAAACTGTCTCTGGACTTTCCTCTGTTATAGTACAGGGAGAAAATCAGGGGAATTAGAATAAGACTTGATTTAGAATCCTGATTAACTTCTTACTAGCAATGTGACTTTAGTAGTTAAATGGTGCAGTGGATAAAGTACTAGGTCTGGAATTAAGAAGCATTTCTTCATAAATTCAAATCTAGCCTCAGACACTTACTAGTTGTGTGACCTTAACTCTGTTTGCCTCAGTTTCCTAATCTGCAAAAAGTTCTGAACAAGAAAATGGTAAACCACTCCAGGATCCTCTCACAAAGGGTTGAACATAACTGAAATGACTCAATAACAGCTTGTGACTCAGGCAATTTCCTCTCTATCTGGGCTTCATATTCCTCACCTGTAAAATGAGGGGATTAGACTAGATGACATTTACAATCTTTTCTAGCTCCAAATCTATGATTCTATAGTCTTAGATCTCTTCCTCTCACATTCATTACATCTTCTGATGTTCACTGAAATCTGACTTTCTCCTGCCAACATTGCCATATTCATCCCTACGCACTATGGAACTCCTCAGTTGATTAAGACAGAGCTCTTTAGAAGTGTTATTCCTATTTTCTCCCTCCTTGATCCCTGTCTCTCAGAATCCATTTTTTGATGACTTCTCTAAGGCTGGATGTTCCTTCTCTGATACTCAGTACCAAGAGAAAGAATCATCCTATTCCTTGCTCCCTGGTGCCATTTTCAAATCAGTTCTTTGCTGCTAATACTTAGCTTTAACTATTTCTCCATCTTGTTCAGATCCTTTTTATCTCTGACCATCAGGGTCTTTTGTTAAGCTCTTTAATCAGTTTAGAACCTAACTCACCATTTTCTCCACTCCACTTATTTCTCCCAGCTACCCTGGTTTTCTGTATTGTTGACATCCTCAGCTCTCCAAATCTGCCTCCAAGACATCTAAACCATATACAATAGTGACCATAGACCTATCCTTTATCCAGCCCAAGGCTAAATTTAGTCCAGTTATCTATATTGGTTATAACCAGGAGTTATGGTTCTGGCTGGGCAGAAAATCATAGACTGTTAAGAAGGGACCTTAAAACACATTGAGTTCCCTTTTACAAAGGAGGAAACTGAAGCCAGGGAGATGAAATGATTTGTCAGAACCATGACTACTGCCTAGGTCTCCTGACTTCTATACTTTTTCTTTTCTTTTTTAATTTTGATTTTTTTAATCACATGAGTCTGTGACATCCCCCTTTTTAATTCCCAGAATTTATCACAATGCTTAAGCACATAATAGGTATTTAATAAATGCTTTTCTCTCCCTTTTACCCCCTCACACAGTGGAGAAGAAAAGAAAACCTTTGTTACAAACATGCATACTCAAGCAAAACAAATCCCCCTATTGGCCATACCCATCAATTAGGGGATAGCTGAACAAATTATAGTATTTGATTGTAAGGGAATTACATTATGCTGTAAGAAATGAGGAAAGAGATCATTTCAGAGGAACAAGAGAAGACTCCTATGAACTGATACCACATGAAGTGAGAAGAACAAGGATTTTTAATCATAGCAACATTGTAAGGTGAACAACAAATGATAGAAATGAAGAATTCTGAAAGACTAAAGAACTTCAATCAATATAACAACCAACCATACAACAAAAGACCAAATCTGAAGACTTCTATCCATCTTCTGACAGAGGTGTGATATATGACATTTACAGAATGAAATAGATATTTGGATGTGGCCAGGATTTTCTTTGCTGTATCCATAAGCTTTTCTAAGGCAGGAATGGGAGAGAGATCAAGATTAAATGATGCGAACAGAAATGCTCATTAATAACTCAGTAGCAATTCCAGACAGGTTAGAAGTAAAACCAAGCTGTTGGAAAAGTAGGATCAGTTACAATCATGGTGATTGATGCATTTCAGATTTCGAGAAGAACATTTTATTCTCCTATCAGAGGATCAGCAATAATGGCAATAAAGTATAAGTAATAGTATTAAGGATTACACAGTAACACGAGAAGACTCTAGTTATGCATTTATAGACTGAAATCATTGGAAAAGCCTTCACACTGGAGGAATTAATGTAGGACTTGGGGAGGTTTCCAAGGCTTAGGGTTACTATTTGGGAAGCTATTATTTATGAGGCTTTATATGGTATATTAAGAAATTTGGTGGTCTAGATTGCCATAAAAAAAGAAAAAGAAAAAAAATCCTTTATTGACAAATGATTTTTTGGGGGGAGTTTGTGGCTTTTTCTCTAATGTTATAAGGGATCTGATAAAAGACAAATATTCTGATAAGTGCCCATATTAAATATGAAATACCTATTGATTGAGTAGTGGTGCAAGAGACAGAACAAGATGAACATTCTAAAATCATAGATAGGAGAGAGAGTGAGGGTTAACAGACACCTAGACTTTTAGAGTTGGAAGAACTCTGGATCCAAACACTTCATTTTTTATTCAAGGAAATTGAGCCCATGAAAGAGAGTGATTTAATTAATGCTATATTATGAGGGAGCCAGAGCATTATGCAGAATTCCTGACAGTCTCCTATTTCTAGGACAAATAAGGAAAGAAAGAAATAAACATTTATGAAGAATGTACTATGGCAAGTTATTTAACCTCGATTTCTTAAAAAAAAAAAAGGAGGGGGGGAGGTAGCTAGATGGTTCAGTGGATAGAGTCAGGAAGACTTGAGGTATTTGCACTTACTAGCTCTGTGACCCTGGACAAGTCACTTAACCTTGCCTGCCTCCCTCCCTCCTCCAAAAGAGCTTACTATGTGCTGAATAATTTACAGGAAATAAGTATTATTATTATTATCTCCATTTTATAATTGAGGAAACTTAGGTAGAGTCATACAGCTAATGGATGTCTAAGGTCAGATTTAAACTTTATTGGAAGGGATTATAGACTTGTAGAAACCTTATGAATAAGATCCCTGCTTCCATTTTCAGAATGGGAGCTCTGTTTAGCTCAGAGTAAAGCAAAGGGGCAGATGGAGCTGATACTCATTTCTCTTGGTATGTCCAGGTATTTTCTTGAGAGTTTCTCTGGATACAGCATGAATACTTTGTGGAGCTGAGTTTCTTTGCAGAAGTTTCATTCCTCAGCCCCTGATTATTTTTTGTAAATTGAGTGTCTGAATGATATATGTTCCTGGAAGATTGCTGACCTCTCAGAGCGATGTGTATTCTTTTGTATGTGTGTGTAAAGTAGGGCTTTTATAAATTTTTTTTTTACTAGTAAGCTGTTTTGAGGCTAAATTGAAACTACTCCAATGACTCTTTATTACTTTTAGGATAGAATTCAAATTTATCTGTTTGGCTTTTAAATGTTTTTACAAACTAGTCTCGATTTACCTTTTTAGTTTTATCTTCTCCCTCTCTCCTCACTGCTATTTGCTTTATTGATTACCTCACTGTTCCTTACAGTTAGGTGGCACAAGGGATAGAGGGCTATGTGTCTGGTGTCAGGAAGTGCATAGGCAAGTCATTTAACATTTGTCTGCCTCAGTTTCTTCAACTGTAAAATGGGAATAATAAAAGCATCTAACTTTCAGGGTTGTTGTAAAGATAAAATGATACAATATTTGCAAAATACTTAGCATAGTGTCTGACACATGATAAGTTCTTAGTAAATGCTTATTCCTTTCTCCTTTCTCCTCTTCCTTACAAATAGCATCTATTTCTCCCGTTTTTCTATGCCTGGTATTGGTGGGAGTACTCTCCCTCCCAAATTCTACCTCTTAGAATTTCTTTTTTTTTTTTTCAAAATTGTGTTCAAGCATCACTTTCTACTTGAAACTTTTATTGATTCTCTCAGTCATTTAGTGTCCATACCATTAAAAAAATCAGCAACAAAACACTTAGTATTTATCTTGTATATACTTTTTTCACTTTTAGAATCAGTGAAACAAGAAGTGTTAGAGTTGTAAGCTTTCCTATAAGTACCTCTTATTTTATAGATGAGGAAAATAATGTGTATGTTAATATAAGTATATGTATATATATTTTCCTTTCTATCCATATCCACATATATATACATATATACATATATATATATATATATATATATATATATATATATATATATATATATACACATTGTCTTTTAAATCTCCTTGAAGGTAGGAATCATTTCATTTTTGTCTTTGTATTCTTGAAACAGGGACTTACTTATAATACTTATAATAATAAATGCTTACTGGTTGAGAAATAGGTAGGTACATGAAGAGTTTAAAGGATTTGGTATTATTTTTATTAATGGTGCAATACAAATCACGTAGGATATTTTGGCTCTTTTACTACTCTTATTTCACAGACTCCCAGGATCTGAGAGTTGAAAGGGACTTAAATGAGTATTTTGTTCAATCCATACAGGAAAGGAATCTCCTGTATACCATACCTGACAAGAGATAGTCTAGGCTCAGTGCAAAGATTTCCAAAGAGGCAGAATCCTACCTCTCAAAGTAGATCATTACCTTTTTGGACAGTTCCAATGGGTAAGAATATTTTTCTGATATCTAGACTAAAACTTACCTTCACTCCCCGCCCCTTTTTTCCCCTTTTTTCAACTACTCATTACTGTTGGTTTGACCTTTTAGGGTCAAACAGAACAAATCTAACCACTTTTTCACCTGATAGATCTTCAGGTTCTTGAAACTTATTATCATAACCTTTTCCCTTTCCTACCAAGTCTTCTTTTCTCTAGGTTAAACATGTCAAGTTCCTTCAATCCTCATCCTCATATGCCATAGCCTCAAGACTTTAAAGCATCTTGGTAGTGGTTCTATGGATACTTTCCAGGTCATCAATGTCCTTCTTAAACTATAGTCCTTAGAAGTGAACATTAGACCTCATATGAGATCCAATGAAAGTAGAGGAACAGTGGGATTATCAACTCCCTATTTCTGGATGATATGACTCTCTTAATGTGTGCTTACAAGCACATTGGCTTTTTTCTGTTACATAACTTTTCTGACTCTTCTAAGACTTGCAGCCCACTAAAATCCCTAGATCTTTTTCAGAACAATTAGTATTTGTTCATGCTATATAATATTTGTGAAGGTGATTTTTTTGGTATTTAAATGAAAGAATTTATATTTATCCCTATTAATTCTACCTCATTAGATACAGTCTAATACTTTAGTCAGAAGAGGGTGTTGACCAAAGCAAGTCACCTCCTTTCTCTGAAACTTGCTTTTGCCATCTGTAAAATAAGGATGGTTGGATCATATTATTTGTAAGAGCTCTTTAAGATCTAATACTTCATGATTCTATCACTCTAAAAATGAGACATGTATATGCTACAATTTAACATTATTCAGCATTACATAGAATTTAGATGAAATGAGAACTAACACCCCTTGGGACTCTAGTCTGCTTCTGGAACTTTGTCCTATAGTCCCTCTTAGGTTGCTTTTTTTTAAATTAAAAAAATATTTTAAGTTCCAAAGTCTCTTCCTCTCACTACTCCCTTCTCCCTTCTCAGGTAAGAAATACAATATCCATTATACATGTGAAGTGATGCAAAACATTTTTCCATATTATCCATGTTGTGAAAAAATTCCATTAAAATAAAATGAAAAAACTTCAATCTCTACTCAGAGTTCTTTCTTTGGAGGTACATAACATTATGAGTCCTTTGGAACAAGTTTCATAGTTGATTACTATTATAATATTGCTATTACTGTATATGCAATGCTCTTCTGGTTCTGTTCACTTCATTCTGCCTAAGTTCATATAAATATTCTTATATTTTTCTGAAATTATCCTGCCTATCATTTCTTATAGTACAATAATATTCCATCATAATCATATATCACAACTTCTTTAGCCATTCTCCAGTTAATGGGCATCCACTTGCTTTTCAATTCTTTGTACCACAAAAAAGAGTTTCTAAAATGTTTTTGTACAAAGAGGTCATTTCTCTTTTCCTTGATCTCTTTGGGATGCAGAGCTGGTGGCGATATTGATGGGCCAAAGGGTTTAATAGCACAGTTTAATAATCTTTTGTACATAATTTCGAATGGTTCTCCAAAATGGTTGCACTAGTTCACAGTTCCATCTCTGGCTATTTTCTACAACCTTCCCAAAGGACAGAATAAAACCATCCAAATCATAGACTGATTGGAAAGGACTAGTCAGGGCTCCCATCTAAATTAAGAATCTCCATGATAACATCTGGTTTTGAGGTAGTGCTAAGACGATTTGTGTCCAACTTGTTGAGTCTTTCAAGACTGATATCAGCCACAGTCAAATTCACTGTACCTTAACATCAACATTGTGATGTCATTTTGAGTCTCTTTAAGTCTGAACAACAAACGACAGTGTTAAGAACATTGTCTTTAGAATCAGAAGATCTGTGTTGAAATACTACTTCTACATGATCTAGACAAATTAATCAATTTCCTTGTTTACAAAATGAGTGAGTTGGATTGCTTTCAACACTAGAGACATGATTTTATGATCTATAATGACTAGGAACTTCATATCCCTTAGTAGAAACCTATTTGGTCTTGGATAGCTCTAATTATTAAAAAGTTTTTCCCTGGGACCAAAGTGAAGCCCACTTCTCCAGAACTTTCATCCATTGTTCCTAATTCTCTCCTATGTTATGGGCTTTTAAAAACTTTTTTTTATATAATCTCCTGTTAACTCTTTTAGGGACCACATTATATTACTGATAATTGTCAAAGGGACAGTTTCTGATATTTACTCTTAGTTCCTCTGATTGACATGCATCTCTTTGTAGGATCATAGAAGTTTAGAATTAGAAGGGACTTCAATGGCATGTAGTCCAATTCATACATGACAAAGGCTCCCTTTTAACATAGACCTACCCTTCTACTCTTTCCTCTAAACTTTCTCTCTTAGGAGGCTGTATGCCTGAATTAACTCCTTAAAATTTTTTCCAGTATTAAGTGTTAATATTTCATTATAGTTAGTGGATTACTTCTTGACAAGGAGTAGAAGTAGGGTTGTAATATAAGGGGCATGTCCTAGACTTTGATCCAAAAAATTATTCTGGTGGCATTTCAACCATGAATGATGGCATGAGAAGAGATTAGTATGTGTTTGTATTTGTGTGTATGTGTAGGTGTATGTGCATGGTGGGTGGTGGTTGTGATAGGTTCTTGGAAGTATTTCTATAATCACACTTTGTAGACAGTCTTGCTCCCATGGGCTATTGGGATAAAAGGTACCACTGATAAAGGGAGGGAGACATACAATTTATTTCTGCCCCCAAATCCCACCCCTCCTCCCACCATAGCTAGGTCCTTTGAGAAAGGCCAGTGGAGGCCAGGGCACTTTCTGCAGTGAACAGGTTAGGTAAACAAGCACCAGGCTCCATGGGGAATACATCCTGGCTCCTAGTCTCCTTCCTGTAGCCATCCTGGCAGATTTATGGGCCTCCTGTCACTGAAGCATGTGCTGCTTCACTTTCGATTTCCTAGAGCCTCCCAAAGTGAAAAGAAGTGGCTGCTCAGTTCTACAAGCTGAGGGGTCTTCTTTTGCTTCTCTTGCCACTCAGAAGACAATAATAGAACACCTTCCGTCATGATGTAAAGGTTTCTTCATTCTTTCCTCTTCTCCTTTGAAGCTTTTGTGCATGTCTACAACTTTCCATGGTAACATGAATATGTCTCCTTCTAAGCTTCTGATTTCCTGACTGGACAACTGATAGTGTGGGAAAGATTGGAACCTCTTTTGAAATGGGAAACAATGTTTAAAGCTTTTTTTTTCTTTCTTTCTTACTTTTCTTCCCTCCCTTTTTCCCCTTCCTTCATTTCTTTCTTCTTCCCCTCTATTCTCACTTCCCTCACACAGATAGGAGAAACTTCTCAACTTACAGACTGGAACTTTGGAACTCTTTCATTCTATCGATGTGACAGAAAATTCCATAGAATTTCTAAGCTTTGGAAAACTTTCAAAATCATAAAATCCAAATATTTTATAGTTGAATAAACTGAGGCTCAGGAACAGGAAATGACTGACTCAATGTCAATATAATTCTACAGAATCCTTTATCTGCATTCTTCTTTTCCTTCCCTTCCCCTCCTCCTATTTTCCCCCTTTGCCCTAATGCCCTATTAAGGAACAAATAAATTGAACTTCCACATACAAAATTTGAGTAATGCAGTGTTGCAATTTATTGTGAATCATAGATCTAAAATTCTACGATCTGGAAGATCTGGAAGACAATGGAGACTTAATCAAACTTCTATCCATTTTAGACTGTCCCTAATGTTCCTAAAGAGAGGTTGTTCAGACTCTGCCTGAAGACCACTACTGATGGGAAACTTTCTCCTATCTTTCTAACATACTCCTAACTTCTTGTTGTTGTAATAACTCCTAAATTTTCTAACTTGAGACAATTCTCTCCATTAGGAAAATTTCCCTTGTGTTTCCTTATATTAGAAAGTTATTGCATCTTCAGAAGGGAATAAACATTTATTAAGCACCTAATATGATCTCATTTGACTACAAAATTGTACATATCCTGAAAATGAAAAGATAACTGGGCAGTCTTGCAACAAGCATATATTTTATTTTTAAATTTATTATTCATTTAAAGCAATATTTTATTTTTTCTTAAAATTATATGGAAAAATAGTTTTTAACATTCATTTTTAAAGTTTTAAATTGCAAATTCTATCTGTATCCAATTTTTCTGCTCTCTGAGATGCTAAACAATCTGTTATAGGTTGTATATGTGCAATTATGCAAAACAGATTTATGTATTAATCATTTTGTTATTTATTTTTAATAATAATTTTATTTTGTTAATAGTTTATTTTTTCAATTATAAGATAATTTCAACATTCATTTTTAAAAGGTATTGAATTCTAAATTTTTCCCCACCCTAATTCTTCTCTCCTTTCCCCAAGAGAACATGCAATTTGATATAGATTATACTTGTATATTATTTTATTATCAATTTAAAAAATGGATTTCCAAATTTTTTTTCTTCAGCTTCTCTCCCATCCATTGAGAAGGTAAACCATATGATATCAATTATACCTGTGAACTCATGCAAAACCCATTTTCATATTGGCCATGTTTCAAAAAAGCAAGAAAAATAAATTGAAAAAAAATTTCAAATCAGTTCTCTTTCTCTGAAGGTAGACAGCATTTTTCATTATGAATCCTTTATAATTGTCTTGGATCATTGTCTTGATCAGAGTAGCTAAGTCTTTCACAGTTGATTATCCTTACAATATTTTGCTGTTACTATACACAATGATATCCTAATTCTCACTTTTCTTTACATTGGTTCAAATATGTCTTCCTAGGTTTTTCTAATATTTATCCCGCTTAAAGCAAAATAGGATTCTATTGTCTTAAATCAGGGTAGTATCCCATTATTGTCATATATTATAGCAACAATAAGCAATTATTAAGTATTTACTACATGCCAGACACTGCTAAAGAACAGTGTCTGTTCCTTCAAGAAGCTCAAATTCTAATGGTGAGATAATATAGAAATAGGTATATGTAAAATCCAGCTAGAATAGAAGGAAGGTCATTTCAGAGGAATAAAATGGGAAGAAGAGAGGAAGGAAAAAGAATGAGGAAGGATCCCTTGCAGAGGATGGGGCTTCAATTGAGTCTTGAAGGGAACCCAATAGACAGAGGTGAGGAAGACTAGTATTTTGGGCATGGGTGAACCCAGTGAAGAGGCAAAGAATGAAGAATACAAGGTTGTATATGAGCAACAGCAAGAAGGCTACCTTGCTGGATAATGGAGTTCATGCAGGGAAGTAAATTTTTTAAACTTTTTTTATTAATTTTATAATTATAACTTTTTTTTTGACAGTACATATGCATGGGTAATTTTTTACAACATTATCCCTTGCACTCACTTCTGTTCTGAATTTTCCCCTCCTTCTCTCCACCCCCTCCCCTAGATGGCAGGCATTCTCATACATATTAAATGTATTATAGTATATCCTAGATACAATATATGTGTGCAGAACCGAATTTTTTTGTTGCACAGGAAGAATAGGATTTGGAAGGTAAAAATAACCTGGGAAAAAAACAAAAATGTAATCAGTTTATACTCATTTCCCAGTGTTCCTTCTCTGGCTTTAGTTGATTTTGTCCATCATTGATCAATTGGATTTGAGTTAGATCTTCTCTTTGTTGAAGATATCCACTTCAAGGAAGTAAATTTTAAAAAGACAAGTAGTAAGGAAGGGGCTAGGTTGGGAAGGACTTTTAATGACAAGAGGGTTTCACATGATATATAATAGAGAACCACTGGAGTTTATGGAGTTGGAGGCTGGGTGTGACATGGTTAGACTTGTGTCTTAAAATGATGACTTCTGGCAGCTGAAGGGAGGATAGAAAGGAGTGAAGAAGACACCCAAAGAAGTAAGACCAACCAACAATCTATTGTATTAGTCTAAGTGTGAAGTGATGAGGGCTGTTATATGAGTGGAGAGGAAGATGCAAATCTCATTGTAAAGATAAAATGACAACACTTGGCAACAGATTGGATATGGGGGTAAGTATAAATCAAACACTGAGGATGACACTGAGGTTGTAAGCTTGGGAGAGTGGTCTCAATACTATGTCTAAGCTACCAACTACTCTGGCATGGTGTAGCCCTTTATAATTTGTTCCCATTTCCTGATCGAGGTTGATATTTACTCTACCTCTGAAAACTATATCTGGTAACTCTGGGATGAGTCATTAGGTCATCCAATGGATGGATGGAGGCTTCTGGGACAGACTGCTAGATAATCCTAGGTTTCAGTTTTTGGGATATTGGTGGGTCTTCAAAACTGGGACACATAGACCCTCTTCTTTTGTCCTTGACACAATTGCAATCCATTACTACTCTAGTGGCTTATTGCTGGGCAAATAAAGAGTGTTTGGAAAGGATTGGAGCCAGACCTGAATAAAAGTTCAAGAAAGATTTTAGCTGATGTGTAATTGACTGCTTCAGCCTGAGACAAAACCTATGCAAAGCTGGAGTTATTTATAGGGAAACCTTGTACAGGAACACCACAGACTCCTTCAAGTTTGATTCAAATCAGCCTCCATTCTATTTCCACTATAGATTGTTGGGCCTCTTCCTAAGTTAAAATCTGGCTTCAGACACTTACTAGTTATGTGACTCTGGGCAAGTCACTTAACTCTGCCCCAGTTCCAGTGCATTACTGGAATGACAAATCATTCCAGTATCTTGGCCAAGAATCCCCTCTTCCCCCCAAAAGGGGTCAAGAAGCAGTAACAACAGGTACAACAAAATATGGAGAAATCATCTATGTCAACAGGAGAAGAATGATGGAATTGAAAGTCCAGTGAAGCCTGGATGGGGGAAAAGTGCATCTATCTGTAAATACAGTCCCTCCTAAATATTCATCAAGCAGGGAAATTTGGCTTGGAATTAAAGGTTGCACCAAACATTAAAAATATCCAAGAAGCAAAAAATCATTTTTTTCTCTAAATGTCCCCTGAGCTCCTGCTGGCTAGTTTCTGTGAGGATATGGATGTCTCTATGGACTCTTGAGACAGAACATTAACAATGGTTTCAGGATTAACCTCTTGTCTCCCATACTTTGCTTGAGGCATTCCTTCTGCCCCAGGAAGACTGGAAGTACTCCATACCTGCACAATTGAGTCATAGTTGTCAGGGATGCGATCTCTTTAAGAAAAGAGCTCTATTTCTTCACAAGTGCCATAGTTTTCCTTGGAATCAGTCCAGTGAGAAATGTGGTCTGTGGAGTAGAGACCAAGCTTCCCTGAAGCATTATGGAGCTTAGCAAACAAGCCAGCAGAATCAGGCTGAGTTTCTGCCATGTCTGTCTTAGTCATTTGGGTTCTTGAGTCCTTGTGCCAGGTCAGGTGGCATCATGCCTAAGAAGAATGTATGATGGAAAAGATGATGGATTTATTATCAAGAAATTCAAATTTTATTGGAATCTTTGCTCTTGATTTTTTTTTTTTGAGAGTGGGTACATTGCTTAACTTCTCTGAGCCTCAGTTACCTTACCTGTAAAATGATGGGGCCAGACTAGATAGTTTCTGAAGGCTATTTCAGCTCTAACATATGATGCTATGACCTTTAATTTAACTGGAATATACATGAACAAATATTATCTCCCTACAGGGCCTTCACCTTCACTCCATCCATTTCCCAGAATACCCACAAAATGGAAAAAAGAGGAATTTTGTAATAGACTTCTTTCTGTTGTCTCAGTTGCTTTTGAGAATGAATCATAACCATGGGGAAGTGGAAAGAGTACTGAACTCATGGTCTCATGTTCTAGTTCTGACACTTAGTGTATGACCATAGACTTCTTTGGCCCTCATTGCCTTTACCTATAAAATAGGAATGATAATCCTGGTGTGACCTTCTTCCCAAAACTATTGTGAAGATCCAGTGAGAATATGTTTTGTTAATCCTTAAATATAAATGTAAATTAAATGTAAACTCCTTGGTTTTTTCATTTAAAGCACCTCATAAACTTTCTAATTTCCCCCTCTATACCTTATTCCTAACAACAGTAGTTTAAAATTCAGTTCCTGGAACATGATCTTTGGCTCTATGTTGTCCTGGAATCTTCTTTCCCTTGCCTCAGTTTCCCTGGCCTTCCTCAAGATTCAATTCAAAACTCATTTTTGTCAGGAGACCTTTCCATTCAAACAAAGAAACAGACTCAGAGATTCGAACAAACTTATTCCATGTAGTTGTCACTCACTCTTCTGTTTCCCGACTCCCAGGGCAGATTCCTCCCACTTCAGTGCAGATAAGAGTCCATCTCAGAGTGGAGACAACAGTTTTAAAAGTTCTTTGTTTTCACTTTGTGTGCTCATTTTCTGGGATTGGGATAGAATATGTGTTAAGGCCCAATAGAGAGCCACAACAAGAACATGGATGACATCTCACTTGTACTATGTCTGTTCATGTTTCTGGACTAAACCGCATCTAACAGCCTATGTGCTTGCATTAGAGATGAGGTAGAAATAATGTTGATATGTGAGTATGTGTTTCTAATGTCTTGGTTATATTCACATGTACATGCATGATATATGTATAAATATGTACTCTCCACCATGGTTAATGATTCCATCAATATTAATGTTTAAGGACAGCACAAAATCATAGGATCATATATCCAGGAATCCTTTCTCAAGGGTGAATACAAAAAAAAAGAACTATTTCACGGAGTACTGGAATTCCCCAGGGAATCTTCAATATTGGTTGAAGGCAACTTTCCCCAATACTGTGTAAAAGGTGATGTATTTCTAAAACAAGATGCATGTCAGTCAGCCCCAACCCCTTTCATTTGGCAAGAAGATGGCTTAAGAAATCCAAAGTTATCGGTGTCGAGGAGTTAAAAAGAAATTTGTTATTGTCCTGTTTGGAAAATTATCAGCCAGTATCTTTTCTGAGATACCTGTCCACACATTTTCTGCCAAATCCCGTGCAGCTCTGAACTGGCCAGTTTTCCCAAGAGTTAGAGGAACTGACCTCCCACCCCGGTTGGAAACAGAAAAGAAAGAATAGAAAATTGCCTAAATCTCTGGTGTCTGTTAGGCTCCTAGGATCACAGATTTTAAACTGGAAAGGACTTTAAATGTTTGTCAGTCATTAAAGTCCCCCCCCCCCTTTTTTTTTTTTTTTTTTTTGCAAAGACTCAATTACACCGTTAGACATTTCTCTTCTCTCTGTTTGTCTGTCTCTGTCTCTCACTCTCTCACTTTCTCTGTCTCTCGGTTTTGTTTTAAGGGGTGTTGACCTGTATTTAGTTTTACCAAACTGAGTCCTCTTGCAAAGTGAAACGATTGGTTAATTGAGGCCGTGACTGACATGGGGGAAAGAGTGCAGAAAGGCGCAGCTCCGACCTGATTGGCTGAGAGGATAGACTCAGAGCGTTCTTCTAACAAGAGCACGGGGCACTCTCTCCAGCCTGCAGCCTCCGGGAGTCGGTGCTGTTCACCCCGCGGGCCAGGGAAGGAAGGAAGGAAGGAAAGACGGACAGACCGAGCTGTATTTGCTCCGCTCCCTTCCCCTCCCCTCCCTACCCATTGCCCACCACCTACCACCCACCCACCCCTAGCAGGAAGAGTTACAAGGTTTCCTGGTTTGGGCAAGAGTGTGCAGCAACTGTGCGGGTGGGGGCTAGGGGTGGAGGAGGCTTCTTTTGTCCCCGAGGATCACTGGCAGGAGCCTCCAAACTTTCTGCACGGTGAGACCCCTCTGCGGCCAGAGAGAGCAGCCCCATAGTTGATCTGACTCTGAGCCAAGGATGGCTAGGGCGCACCACTCCCGGGGCCGCTGCTGGCCCCCTATGGGGGTACTAGTGGCTTTTGCTGCCGGCCTCTGGGCTGGTGGCATGGCCAGTGAGTATGACTATGTGAGCTTCCAATCGGACATCGGCTCCTACCAGAGCGGGCGGTTCTATACCAAACCCCCTCAGTGTGTGGACATCCCAGTGGACCTGCGGCTGTGCCACAATGTTGGTTACAAGAAGATGGTACTGCCCAACCTGCTGGAGCATGAGACCATGGCTGAGGTGAAGCAGCAGGCAAGCAGCTGGGTGCCCCTGCTCAACAAAAATTGTCACATCGGCACTCAGGTCTTCCTCTGCTCCCTCTTTGCCCCAGTCTGTCTGGACCGGCCCATTTATCCATGCCGCTGGCTCTGTGAGGCTGTGCGGGACTCCTGTGAGCCCGTCATGCAATTCTTTGGCTTCTACTGGCCAGAGATGCTCAAATGTGACAAGTTCCCCGAGGGAGACGTCTGCATTGCTATGACCCCTCCGAACACCACGGAGGCCTCCAAGCCCCAAGGTAAGGCGAAAAGCTCTCCTTCCTTCCCGTCTTCAGACGTGTTTCAGTTTCTGACACACTTTGGGGTTGGGGTGGGTAAGGGGCAGGAGGTGATGAAGTTGGATCCCTCTAAGAAACTGGCATCTCTAAACTCCATTCCTCTATCACTTTCTCTAGGCGTTAGACCACTCAACAAGAAGTTGCCCTGAAACTTTGGAATAACTACAAAAGTTTCTGTTGTCTCCTGGAGCTAGATGCATGTCGAGTCTCTGCCTTGGCTCCCATGTCCACGCCTGCCCCCTTTCACATGAGTTTCACTGAGTTCTGAAAGCCCCAATGCCCATTTCTGTCTCAGTGTTTCTCTGAGATTGAGTCCTGCTCTCATCCCCACCTCCCACCCCAACAAAGCCCATA
This sequence comes from Sminthopsis crassicaudata, assembly GCF_048593235.1. Lineage (NCBI taxonomy): Eukaryota > Metazoa > Chordata > Mammalia > Dasyuromorphia > Dasyuridae > Sminthopsis > Sminthopsis crassicaudata. The sequence goes on along the minus strand of NC_133618.1, from coordinate 135,933,775 downwards.
ACTTTTAAGTGAAAGGAGAGAAACTTCTTGCACCATGGATTGAATGTTCTCAAGGAATAGCTTTAAAATATAATTATTTTAAAAGAGAACAGTAGAGTTTCCAAATGAAAAGTCAGTTTGTGTGTACTTGTGTGTGTGTGTATATGTGTAAGTGAATATGTGCGCACGCGTGTGTGTGCACGCGCAAGCAAGCCAGCAAGTTTTGGGAGAATGCTAAGAGCTATTTTGTTTATTTTCATAGGTACAGTGAAGCTTAAACAGCGTCTTTAGCCAGTCATTAAGTAAAATAGCCCCAGGATAACAGTGGAGCTAGCTGCAAAAAAGTTAAGAAACTGCTGGGAATCAATCCTCTCCCTCCCCCCTCCCGTTCAGGTTAGGACTGTTAATCTGGGGCTGTGAAGGGATCCCTCTCGTTCTCATTTTAGGATTCCTTCACTTCCCCTCACTGAACAGTTACACAAATCCCCGGGTAATTAGAAGGAGGAAAAATGTAATTAACTCATTGTCTATTGTCTCAATGGGGGTGAGCATTAGCTCTGCTAGCTCTGGATTTAAAATCCCCCCAGATGACCCATCTATTCTCTCAGAAGCTTTAGCAAGTGTTTCTTCTCAGATTTTAGAGACAATTCGTGATTGGGGGGTGTATATGTGGAGAGGGGAGAAAAAGAAATAGACCGAGACACAGGTTTAAGGGGAAAAAAATCAACCAGTCTCAAGAATGAATTATAACACTTAGCAGACTGGCTAGCCTCAGGTGTGTGTTTGTGGGGGTAGGGGGAGATGCTAAGTGGTTAAGACTGGAGGGAGGTAAAGGCGGATGCTTACATATTTACCAGGCCACCTTGAAGTGAAGCGACTTTTACCTCCTTAGACGATGGAGATTCATACAGAAATAATTCATGACAAGGGAAGGGGGCTGGAGCAATCTGTTACCTAATTTCAAAGATACATAAAGATAAATATTCCCAGTGTGTGTGTGTGTGTGTGTGTGTGTGTGTGTGTGTGTGTGTGTGTGTGTGTATGTTGGAGGGGGGTTATTTCAAACAGTCGATTGTTTTAATGGGATGTGTAATAAGTGAGAAAAAGTATCGGAAGGGATGCTGTTCAGTCGTTTGAGCCCAGGACCAGGGGCTCTGGGAAGCCCAGACCGCAGTGAATTGAATTGGGGGGCAGCAAGGGTTTGACACTCCCCCGTCTACACAGGGTTAACCTTACGGGAAATTCAGCTCCTTTCGAGAGCCAGCCGAGCAATTACCTTGAGCAAACAAAGCACGTTGTGTTCTGCCCATGTGGAATGGTCCGTCGCCTGCAGCCTGGGCAGGCTTTTCCTTCCCCTTCCTCTCTCCGCTGGGGGGGACGAGCCCAGAGCCTGCCCTGGCAACTACGCTCGCCGGCCCGCCCGCCCGGGTGTTATTGCACACAGTCCTCCTCCGATTACCGTGTAATTGCCACTTTCGGGGACCGGAAGCGGACACGACCTGGGATAGAAGAGTATGGGCTTTGGAGGGGGCAACCTCGGAGAAAATAGCTGTGAGGATGGTGTTAGGGACAAGTGGATGGATAAACTGAGAGAATGCTCCCTCCTTCACCCCCCATCTTCCTCCTCTTCTGACAGAGGAAGAGAGGGTAGGGAAACAGAAAGAGGGGGACGGAGGGAGGGACGGAAAAAGGGAGGCAAGGAGAGACAGAGACAGAGATAGAGATTGGTTGACTTCCAGGTGTGTGGTTTTTTTCTTCAGTGCTTCTTTGGCAAAGTTTTACTTTTAAACCTAAGGGTTTTCCCCATTTTCTCCACTTTCACCTCCTTGCCCTCACCCCGGGGGCTCAGGTAGTCACGTCTCGCTTTTTAGCTGAACAAAAGAAGAGTTTTACAACTAGAAAGCCAGGAAGGGAACTTGCTGGCCAACCACCCTCCATTACCTTGGTGATCTTGATTTTCTTTAAGTCTCTTTTCCAGCTGCCTAAAGATTCTTGGATTTGACATCAAGCAGTCTCCCTCTTAGGTGTAAGAATTGGTACGTCTGATTTCCTGAATGAAGTCTATGATATAGAATGAGAGAGGAAGACTAAGCATCTGACAATACAGAAATATGAAATGGGAATTTTGGATCAGAGCAGCCGTGGGTGCTGCTCTCCCCAAATCAGAATTATTCAAGATTGACACTTTGCACATGGCAGAAATGGCACTAGCCATGGAACTGTCACTATAGTCAATCATTCAATCAATAAACATTTATTAAATGCTTACTATATCCCAGGCATGGTGCTAAGTGCTAGGAAAAGGCAAAGGACAGCCCCATTCTCAAGTTGCTCACAGTCCAATGGGGGAGTCTATAAGCAAACAACTATGTGTTAATAAATAAGTTATATGTAGTGTAAATTGTAAATAATCAACAGAGGGAAGGAAATAGAATTAAGGAAGACTGAGAAAGGTGAAGATTTTAGGGGGGATTTGTAGAAAGTCAGGATAACAAGAAGATAGAAACAAGAATTCCCTGGCTTGGACTTCTCTTAAATATTGTCAGTCTAAGTTTCACTACCCATCTTCATCTGTTGCTACATCAGATCTCTATGCTTAGCATGCATGAGCATGTTTAAATGCTCAAGTGCACACACAAACACATGAGTGCTCATACATAGATTCTATGCACACCCTGGACTTTGGGAATTAGGTTGGTTTGCCTGACCCAGGTTTTTCTTCAAATGAGCCTAGAACCACAGAACGTTTGAATTAGAAGAGAATTTAAAGTTGAAATCTCCCAACTCCTCTCTTGTTACCGTTTTTTCCACTGAGATTCAGAAAAAGGAATTGATTTGCTGCATAAGTAGTGTGTGCCATTATACACAGCTGTATTCAGATACTCAGAGCCAGAATTGGAACACAGCTCTTGAGATTTCAAATCAGATATTTTTGCTGTTAGACTAAACTGCCTTACTTGTAAGTGTTGGTTCAAAAGCTACCTTCATTCAAAGTGGATTCCAGGCCTCCATGGGCTGCTATTGGACAGACAATTGCATACTTTACAGAAGAGTGGTTTCTCAAGCACTTCAATTCCATCAACACTTAAAACCTCCAAAGCTATTCTTTAAAAAAAATGTTTTACCAGACTCATTTAAAAAAAAAAGACAAATGCTCTTGTTTCATTTTCTTTTGTTTAGAAACTTTATCCTATATGAACTATTTAAGCTGATTTCCTTTTCTTTAATTGTATAAGGGCTACAATCTTCTTATAATATTCTTAGGTTCTCTTTCCTGTGTGGTTCTCCCAGGAGGAGAGTAGGTGCATGTGTGTGTTCTTTTCATCAAAGAACAGAAACTTACATGATTTCTTCCTTATTCTTGAGCCTTCCTTGTATTTGAAAATGAATGGATGAAATCTCTAAGATATGTCCCAGATTTTGATACCCTGCCTTTTCACCAAATGAATACTGTCAGAATTTTGCATTTTAACATTACTTTCTCTTTCTCTGTCATTTGAATTTTGGTCTACTTGTCCTTGGGGTGTGTGTGTATGTTGTGTGTGTGTATGTGTGTGTATGTGTGTGTGTGTGTGTGTGTGTGTGTGTGTGTGTGTGTGTGTGTGTGAGAGAGAGAGAGAGAGAGAGAGAGAGAGAGAGAGAGAGAGAGAGAGACAGAGACAGAGACAGAGACAGAGACAGAGACAGAGACAGAGACAGAGAGACAGAGAGAGCGCAAGAGCAAGAACAAAAGCAAGAGTGAAAAGAAAGTCCTAACCCCAGTATTTGGTCATTTCTTTATGGTTTACTATTACTACTACTGCTGCTTCTGCTACCACCTCCAAATCTTTCAGGATTCTTTTTGCTTTTAAACTTAAAAACTAAATGATTATTATACACTTTCAAATTGGGATTTGGTTCCATTTTTCATATGGATGATCTGTTGCATTCCTCCTGTTTCTGCAGTCTGTAGGGCCCCCAAGTAGATATCAAGGGAGTCACAGATTAATATTGCATTACACATTCTTTCTTTTCCCCTTGGAATAAAACAGCTCCACAATTGCCCATAAGGAAATAGTCATGATGGAGGAGAGAGCATTATGGGAAACAAATAGAGGTCTCTGCTTCCATACTTGCCATCATCAGAAGTAGCAAACTGATCTTCCAGGGCAAATCTTAGGAGTAAGGAAACTATCCTTGCCCTGATTTCCAAGAGTCAGTTTTAGGGACTGAGAATTCTGGATAGAATAGGGGCAGAGAGCTTATAAACAGGGGAAGTAGGACAAATGTGTGGAAGTGGATACTATACCTCAAACATCTAACTTCTCTGCTGCTGTCTATCAAAATTCTAGTCTTAAAACTGCAGTAGGAAAGTTTCTAGGTTTTTTAACCCCCCAAAGGGAACAAACTTAATGTATTTCATCTTTCCAGGACTTCATTGTTAGTTGGGAGAGGACAACCATATCTCTAACAGTGAAGAAATATTTTGACACTGCTTCCTGCATATATTAATTTAGGATTACTTCTTTCATTTTTCCTCAGTCATCCTCCCTCTCTTAATATAGAGATTATGGCCAGAGTGTCAAATTCTAAATCCGCTCCTGTAGAGCATATATCTAAAGTGCTTTTACGCATAGTGCCTCCAGACTGTGTTGGAACCCTGCTTGGAATGAGGGAAGAGATTACATGCTACCATGCACTGTATTGTTTCCTGATTGCTGACACAGCATTAATCCTCCCCCAATTGTGGAGTGTAGATGCTCTGATTATAACATTAATGTGTTGAGAGAAGTTATTCATCATCCTCCCCCTTCATGATCTTTCCCTGGGAAGAAGTGGTATGTGTATATGTGTGTGTTTGTGTGTGTGTGTGTGTGTGTGGTGGGGAGGGTGGCAGGAAGCTACATTCTTCTCACTATCTGTGACCCATGCTGAGGAGCTCCTTTGATCTGTCTGATGAGGGAGGAGAAGCTGTGGGCCACTCTCTTGAAGGGGGATGGGAAGAAGAGAAGGAAGGTTGGGGGCATGTTTCTGAGCAGAGGACATCTCCACTTGGAACTGGCACTGGCTCCTTTCTGAGTAGTTTGGGGTTCTGTCATCAACTCCTTAACATAAGGTCTCAACAAATTCATAAGGCCTAGTGCAACAAGGGGCCTTAGCTATTCTGGGACCAAGCAGTATTTGAATCTAGGTTGTATGACTTAGTGCTCTTTTCACTGCACCAATCTGCCTTTCTTTCCCAGGGCCATGACTTTTTTTCTCTGGCAGAGAGCAGACTGCAGGAAGTACCAAAGGAAGCCTCAGTCTACCAAGCACCAGACTGTTGATGTATTGTATTCCATTTCTAAACAAGACTGTTTCTTGGGCAGGAGACTGTCTAACCTCCTTTGCCCTGACTCTATTCCTGGAAGAGATACTTTACTTCCATCAGGTCCTTCTGTTGTGACAATTGCTTTCATCGATTAAATTAGGCATTCATTTATTAAAGACTTACTGGATTTTTTCTTTTTATGGGGGGGGGTGATGGGGAGGAATATAAGAGAAAACTTTAAGGAGAAGATATCACTGAATTAGGCCTTGAAGGAAGATTAAGATTCTGAAAGGGGGATATGAAGAGAGAATGCATTCCAGAAATGAGAGAAAGCTTGTGCGAATGCTTGGAGGTAGGAGATAGAAGGTGGAATTTGAAGAGCAGTTCATTACTAGCTACTTGTAGTTCATTGAATTTGTGTCAGAGAAGGAGCCATTCTACATCACCCCTCAGAAGTCCTTCCAATGATGACTGGCCCCTCCCCCAGGGCTCCTCACCTTTCAAAGCCTTTTACAGGCATTCACTAATTAATGTCCACTGAAGTGCCTCTCCCCACCAATTTCTGTCTTTCCATTTGGCAGCTCTTTCTGGTGACCCCTTCCGCTTGAATTCCCCTTCCTCACTTCCAGCAAATTCTACCCTTTGCAGGATGATGCTGGGTAAGGGTGGTAGTGTGTCCTGGAGGTGGAACTCACAAATAAACTTAAAACACATTCTTTTTTTTCTGCCACCATTCAGATTCAGATTTATATCATAGAAAGTGTTGGATCCTTGGCCAAATGTGTTGGTAAGGTCATATTGGAGGAATGGCAGGGTAATGGAAAGAAAAAAAAGATTCTGCTTTTTACTATTGATTATAATACTGAATAATATGCAAGGAAGAAGGAATAAAGACCCATTGCATAGAATAAAACCAATCTTTAGGAGAGAAAAGAATGCCTGAGATAATCTAAAATTCATCAGGAAATGTGTTGTTTCAATCTTTCCTCTTATTTCATCCTCTTCTCTTTAGACAATATTGGTTTAATCAGAACCAGAAGCAATGTATATCTTGGACCTCAGGTAATATTTCTTTCGCATCCTGACCAGCAGAGATCAGGAACATACTGAAATAATTCTTCTCCTCACAAGATCATAGATTTTGCAGAGGAGGAAATTGGGAGCAAGAGAAGCAGAGTCAGGATTTGAAGCCAGGTCCTTGGACACTGATTCCTAGGCACTTTACCCCTTCCCAGCATGGCTCCAGTAATTGGATTGAATGGGGGCATTACTCCTTCTCCATTCCCTCCACTCTATTTCCAAGTTGCTCATAACTTTTTCTCTTGTTCTTTTTCTTTTCCTAGGCACAGCTGTGTGTCCGCCTTGTGATAATGAGATGAAATCTGAAGCCATCATAGAGCATCTTTGTGCCAGTGAATTTGGTAAGTTCTTCTTTATTCCACAGGTTTGGAAAACTCCTACATGTTCCTAGCCAGGGGCTAGCTTCCCCTGATGCAGAATGTGCATACAGCAGATAACAGCTTATTTATTTTTCTCCTGGAGTGCCTAATGCCTCTAAGGAAAGAGACAAACCTGGGGAGTCTTCCATCAATAGATTTTTATAAGGACTTGGAAGCCAGAGTAATATGAACTTCTCTTTTCTGAAACTCAGAATTCTGATCATCTGGGTTTTTCAGGGAGCCCAAAGGGTTTGTGCAAATTGCTGCCCCAAGGTCTGCCCCTAGGTGTCAGTGTTACTCTATTAAACTGTGAAAATGATTGGCAAAAGTTCATCTCCCCAGGGATGGAGAGAGAGTGTGTATGTGGATGAAGGGTGCCCATCCCTCCCTGAATCAGGGTGGTCCAGCCCTTGGAAGCTCAGAATCACAGTGGACTAACGTTTTCTTTCCCACCTTCAGCTCTAGAATAAAAAGAACTTAGACTCAAGGAGAGGGGATGGGCAGAGAGGAGCCTGCTAAATTTTTGAGTTATAGCTTCTTTCTGGAATGGCTTCCTTTTTGGTTACTCCAAAGGATAGGAGATTGGCTGTCCCTTCCAATGACATAATTCTATATATTTTTAATATCTCCTCATGGCTTTCTCCTTCCATCCAAGTTCTTTTTCCTGGGATCAATCCTGTTTTCTGTGATATTCATCCCCAAAGCAGATATTCTACAAATATGTGGCCCATGTGAGGTCTACTCAGGTGAGGATGGGAGACCAAAGCCTTTTCCTCTATCATCTTATGTCTTCTGCTCAGGCTTCTAGGTTGAAGGGAAAGGAAGCATTTGATGATTTGATATATGATTCCTCATTTCCCTCTGCCTACAGAGAGTAGAAAAGACTCTTTTCTTCCTTTCCATGCTGATGGTAGGGATTTGGGGAAGACAAAGGGTCATAAAGATATGACTTTTAGAACTCCAAGGAACCTTGGAGATCCAGTTTAACCCTCACATTTCAAGTGGAGAGAATTGAGGCCCAGAGAATAGAAGGATTTGTCAGAGACTTCTCAGTGAGTTTCCTCAGATTCAGGGCTCACATTTCCTGACTTAGTCCAGTATTTATGTGACTGTGTTGTGTAGCAGAGCTGATTTCTCCACCCTAGTACAATCATTCCTCTTGGAAATATCGGGACACACACACACACACACACACACACATATATACATACATACATACATATGTATATATATACATATATATATATATATATATATATATATATACTTTATAACTGCCAACTACTAAGTTGTGGTTTTGACATTTCTGATATGATCATCATGGGAATTTACTCCTTATATGTCCCAGAAGAGTAATTCTTCTCCTCTTCCTCTTCCTCTTCCTCCTCCTCCTCTTTCTCTTCCTTTTCCTCCTCCTCCTCTTCCTCCTTCTCCTCTTCTTTCTTCTTCTTTCTCTTCTTCTCCTCCTCTTTCTCTTCTTCTTTCTCCTTCTTCCTCACTTGTCTTGGCTATAAGTGAAATGGGCTAAAACTGGGCCTGATTTCACAACTGATTGTCCCAGAAATCTTGACTAGCCCCCTTTTAAATCCTTAGATATACCACCTATTGTACCATGCCCCATTTCTGAAGATTTACCAACTGATGTCTGGAAATTGTCCATAATGACTTAGTGTAGATATCTGATTTTAGGCCTAATGCATCTCAGGACTGAGCTCAAGAGATCTTCCAGCCTCAAGAGATATGGTGGGGTAATTTAGAACTTTTACTTGAGCAAAGAGAAAGATACGTTATACATATTTTCTTAATTTGTGTCCATTCAGACCTTTCCATTATCTATTTCTACAATACAAGCTGAAGAAGAGAAATAGTCTTATAACCAGGTATAAGCAGTCACTAAAACAATGGAATTGAATGAAATAAGAGGAAAAAAAAACTCAGTCCTTCCTCTAAGGGAACAATTATGTTCCTTGAGAATGACCAGATTTACTTGAACTTTATACATTTGATTAGGTTTCCCTCTCTGTAATTTTTTTTTTTTTTGCTAGAAATGAGCTTTTTCCAGAATCTCATTGGACAAAGCCCATTATTTATTTCTCTGTTCTTTTCTACAACTCTTTTCTCTTCTATAGCTACTTCAAATCCCATTAAATTATACAAGATGATTTTGCATGTCATTTTGTATGTGCATTAGGTATGCAAAGTCCAGGTACCTTTTGTTGTTGCTTGTGTTGTAACAGACAAATTCAGGGTGGAGGTCACTGGGGGCAGCATGGTATAATAGATAGAGTTTTGGAGTTGGGAGTCAGGAAGACAAAGGTTCACCTTGCCTGAGATAATGTAAACTGAAACTGTGTGAGCTCAGACAAATCACTTAACCTCTCCGGGCATCAATTTTCTCACCTGTTAGTCAACTATTAAGGTCAACAAGTCAAGAAGCATTTATTAAATGGTCATTATTTACCAGACACTGGGCTTTATTCTGGGGATAACATGAAAGGTAAAAAACAATCTTTGTATTCAAAAAACTCACAGTGTAATGGGAAAGACAATATTCAAGCAACTACATACATACAAGATATATGCAAGGTAAGTTGAAAATAATCAATGGAGGGAAGGATGTAGATTTGAGAAACATTGGGAAAGGTTCTCTTGGGCTAATATTTGAAGGAAGTTAGGGAATCCAGAAAGAGGAAGTTAAATGGGACAATATTCCAAGCATGAGGGACATAGATTCAGGCATATAGAATGATGAACATCAAGGAGGCTTGGATCATGCAATGACCAGGAGATGAGTGAAGTGCAAGAAAACTAGAAAGGTAGGTAGAGGTCAGGTTGTGAATAACTTTAAAAGCCAAACAGAGGATTTTATATTTGATCTTGGAGGTCCCATCCATCTCTAAATCTATGATTTTTTGTTATATTTTCAGGTACTACAAAAGGATGTCAATTAAATCTAACACATTCATTTAGTTCTGATTGTTTACAAGGCACTGTGTCTCATGTGCAAAGGGATGCAAAGACAAAAATGTCTTCAAGAAGCTTATATTTTATTGGGCATAAAGCTTTTTCACAAATAAATAAATTAGAAGGGAGATCATTGAGGCACAGAGAGCTAACAATTTTGGGGGGAGGAAAAAGATCAGGGAAGAGCTCATAAGGATGTTGTCTTAAATTAATTCTTGAATTAAGACAAAGATTTTGAAAGTCAAAAAGGAGGAAACAATATATGCCAGAATGGGAGTGGGCATAACTTGTGTGACAAATGCCCAATAGTACAAGATAGAAGGTTGGAGTTGAGGAGTATCCAATATAGTTTTTCTGCAACAGAGTTTGGAAAATAAAGGTAGGTGGACTCTGCAGGATTTCTGATAAAGTAGCCACAGAATCTGTCATAGAGAAAGATATGATGAGTCCCTCTAGATCTTATGCAGAATAAACTCTCAATAATACAAATGCATGTGAGAGTTCTTTCCAAAGAAGAATTGTTTTTCTTATAAGAAACAAGAATGTTCCATAAAACTTTTCTGCCTAAGAATTCCCAATTGAATGCTTGATACATCACAGCCGTCAGGATGAAGAATATCACTACACACAGTCTATGGGTAGGGAAGATAGAAGAGAGAAACGAAATGGCTGTAAATTTGAAGTCTTCAAAAAACCATTTTAGTAGGTAATAGTTGATTGCAACTGCTTTTAGCCTTGGCAACTTTGGTAGGCTGGTGGTAAGACTATGATAATTATAAATCATTCTCACTGGGGTAAGGTGGCCATTTAAGGCACAAAAAATAGAAAAGTCTAGCTCTGAAGAAACAATTAGGAGTTCTCTGTGCAGCAAGCAGCAGGGAGAATAGCCACATAAAACTGCTAATCCCAGTTGAAATAGGCATGAAAAATGAGGGAACTATTTCAGTGACCCAGACAATGCTATCTTTGTATTTATTCTATTGAACTAAAGAACAACTAGGTGTCTACTAAGTTCAAACTGATTCTCCACTAGAGGAAAAGGTGAAAGAGCTTGAGGAAAGCCTCTCTTTTTTGAGGCGTATCAAGGGATATTGAAGTCTTCCATGATAGGATAGAAGAAATGATTCAGGTGGGAAACAAAAAAACCAGTTAGAGGAAGATGAGTGAAATTCAAATATGTGTCAGAAAATGCGAGGAAAGATGCATGTGACAAAAAGAAAGAAGGAAAGAAAAAAAAAACCTCTGAAATAATGAATATTTTTTGGTGATTCATGTAGAAATAATGATATTTGTAGAAGGAATCTGGAAAGAATCTGTAGGGGTTATGAAACCTTGGATGGAAAACTGAAAGAATTAGGGAAATGTGTGATTACATCGGTATTTTCCTTTGAAGGTAGTGATTTTACAATAGAATGGAAGATATGAGAAACAGTCAGCTGGCTAGAAGGAAGGTATAAGGGTGGAATTTGGCTTTCTGAGACTTAGCTTAAGATATAGGAATTACAGACCTTTTGCCAGGGATGGAGTGTATCTAATGAGGGCCAAAATAATTTGTACCTGAAAATTTGCTGAACTGCTAAATGGATTTTTAAATTGAGAATTGAGAGGAGAGGTGAAAACTTTTAAGCTACAATTTCTAAATCATATACTGTAGAACATAGTAGGCTTTTTGAGGGAGGGGAAAGAAGAATAACCATAGAAGTATCTAGTAATTCACAGGAGATGACACTAAGGAAGAGGAGATGAAATGATATTCATGGCCTTAGATGCCTAAATACTAACAGACAAAGTATGGACAGTAAACAAAGTGATTAATCAGACTTACTAGGATGTTATTTATGACTTGAATATAACAATAGTAGGAACCAGCATGCTCAATAGGAATAGATTATTTAGAAGCATTGAAGGTGACAAAATATAACATGAATAATATAAAACATAATGATATATATTAAGTGTATAATACACAATATAACAAATAGTATATAATATAATATGAAACAGCTAGGTATCACAGTAGATAGATGATGCTAGATCTGAGATAAGGAAGAATGGAATACAAATCCCTCCTCAGACTCTTATTGGCTGTATGACCTAGCCTCTGTCTGCCTCAGTTTTTCCATCTGTAAAAAAGGAATAATAACAGCATTTTATTCCTATGGTTTTTGTAAGGAACAAATGAACACTATATAAATTCTATGAAGAAGAAGGTGATGATACATAGCTCCATGGAGATCTGTAAAGCTAGGAGGGGAGGTATGGTAGAGGGCATTTGCTTGAGAACCAAGGAGAAAGAAAAAGAAGTGACATCATAGTAGGATACAAGACTCCTTATCCACAATGAAGGAATTAAATTATGAATAAATTTATGAATGATAAGAAGTAGTACAGTTAGATCTCTTAATTATTTAGTTGATCAGAATTATAGTGTCTTTTAATGAACTCATGCTACCAATGACACACTTAACAATTTTACAAGTGACATGAAACTTGGAGTGATAATTAATTCAAAAATAAATCTAGAGACTAACTTTATGGCTCAAATATAACAAGGTGAAATCTATAGGAACAAATATAAAATTCCATACTTAGGTTTAAGAAATAAATTAAGTGCACAAAATGGAAGAATATGGCTAGGTAAGAGAGGTAAGAGACCATATTAAAAACCTGAGAATTTGAGGGAGCTACAAACTCAATGTAAACTGATAGCTTATGATGTAACACCTCAATATATCAATGTGATCTTGGGCTGCATTAATAGGCTTTGTGTATGGAACAAAAGATTAGACTACCTGTGGAGTTTTGAATCTTATTCTGAGCACTTTACTTTAATAGGGGCATTATAAAGCCAGAGGAATTTGAGAGGAAGACAACCAGAATGCTGAGGGGATTTGAAATTACATGAAAATTTATTGAAGAAATTAGTGATACTTAGCCCAGAGTAGAGAAAGCTTAGGAAGGGATATGATTGCTATCTTCAACTATTTGGGTTAACATGTAGGAAGAAAACTTAAAATGTATTTATTATATCTCTGAGGACAATAATTGGAAGTTACAGAGAGGCAGATTTTGACTCAATTAGAAGAAAAATTTCATAATTTCCAATAAGAGCTATCCTGAAATAAATGGGCTGCTGTCTTATAGAGGTAATGAATTTTCTGTCATTAGAGTTGTTCAAAGACAAGCTAAAGGATTATCAAGAGTACTGGAGAGGATATTTCCAGCTAATCTTTAACAATCAGCTCTCTGAAAAAAATATGTGGACACATTTTAAATTTTAATACACATTATTAACATTTCCCTATGCAACTTTCTTAAGTTTATATAATTAACAAAGCAATTGCTAATTTCCAAGGGGGGAAATGCTTTCACTAAAAATTTCCTTCCTTCCTTCCTTCCTTGGTTCCTTCCTTCCTCCCTTCCTTCCTCACTTTCTTTTCTCCCTTTTTTTCTTTCTCTCTTTTTTTGTCTCAGTTTACTCTATTTCTCCTTCCCTTTTACTTCTCCCTCCCTCTCTCTCCAGCTCTTTCTACCAACAAATTTAGCATCTATTATGTGTGAAACTTTCTTATTTTGTTGAAAAGCAACTTAATTTTCATGCCAATTTTTTTTTTTTTTTTTTTTTTTTTTTTTTTTTTGAGGCTGGGGTTAAGTGACTTGCCCAGGGTCACACACCTAGGAAGTATTAAGTGAGAGCAGATTTGAACTCAGGTCCTCCTGAATTCAAGGCTGGTGCTCTATCTACTGCGCCACCTAGCTGCCCAATTTTCATGCCAATCTTACCAAAAATCAGCTGAATTTTTATAATTCTCACTTCTTGTTTATTGTCTGGGTATCTTAAATCCCTCTGAATTTTATTAGTATCATTAACCCCTCTAATAATCTTTTAATATCATTAACAACTTTAATAACCCATTAATATTATAAGCCCCTCTTTAGTTTCCTGACATGAGGGATTAGAGCCAAATGGACTCAGGCACATGGTGGATATTAATGTTGGTGAAGAATTAGGATTCTTTTATTGCTGCTCTTTTCTTGCTTACTCTGCCGAGCCTTGCTGCATCTGTGTCTATATTTTATTCAGAACCCACCCACGTGGAATTTTGACTTTAGTTATCTCCCCTGAGTCCATCTCCCATCACAAATTTTGGAATGCCTGGGGACTTGTGGCAGCTAGACAAGTTGGATATATCTCAGGGAAATATTAGAATAGAAGTGAGTCTTTGGGAAGGGTTTGAATACTGTCATGTATCTTAGTAAACTTACCAGAGGATTATGTTTCTTACATGATTCAAACTATATATTCATTTTACAAGGTCATGAGGAGGTACCTTAGGGTACTCTGAGACAGAATATCTGTAGCACAGCAATATTGATGATTCAGACAGAAAACTACTATATATTTTCTTTACATAATAGTATTTTATTTTCCAATTACATGTAAAGATAGTTTTCAACATTCATTTTTATAAGATTTTGAGTTCCAATTTTTTTCTCTCTTTTTCCCCTCCCCTCCCCAAGACAGTAAGTAATGTGATATAGGTTGTGCATGTACAATCATATTAAACATATTTCCACATTAGTCATATTGTGAAAGAAGGATATGAACAAAAGAAAGAAAAAACAAAAAAGTGAAAACTGTATGCTTTAATATACATTTATATTCCATAGTTTTTCCCCTGAATGTGGACAGCCTTTCCCATCAGGAGTCATTTGGAATTGTCTTAGATCATCTTATTGCTGAGGAGAATTAAGTCTATCAAAGTTAATCATTGCACAATGTTGCTGTTACTGTGTACAATGGTCTCTTAGCAGAAAACTATTCCATAAACTTTTGCTATTTTTTTTAACAGAAGGAGATTTTTTGTTGTTGTTGTCATTTCAGTCATGTTTGAGTCTTTGTGACCCCATTTGGGGTTTTCTTGGCAAACATATTGGAGTGATTTGCCACTTTTTTATATTTTATTTTACAGATAGAGGACTTCCTATAGGGATCAAGTTATACCCTTACAAAAGGGTCCCTAAATTTGGTCAAATAGATTTCATTGAGATGCTCATGTACTAGCACCATCATGACTCAGGTAGCTAGACAGCCACCTTTGTCTATAGGATTTGATTGAAGGGAGGGAAAACTAATCCAAGTGTACACATAGAAAATAAGAAAAAAAAGTAGGATTTCTTTTTTTTTTTTTTTTTCATCAGCTCAAACTCAGCAATAAATGGGTCTGACAGTCCAGAGGGAAAGAGGATGCGAGCTTCCTGGAAGGCTCTGCAAAAATCTAAGTCCAAAGGTGGACATTCCTTCAGGGTTAGCAGGCTACCTTCATTTCTGCCAAAGCTTCCTTAGACCCACCAGCCTCCAGGGCACTCGGGCATGCCCGACTCCTCATTAACTTCTCTTCTGGTAATGAATTCTCAGTTCTCTGTCTTTATGGTCACAATCTCCCTCCCACCACTGCTCCCTCCTCTTCTCCCTCCCCCCCAGGTCCAAGCACATTTTTTTTCTCCCAATAGGGAAAAAGACCAGCAGGAACACCTGTGTGTTGCTGCTTAGGAATGTGGCTGGATTGGCCTGGATCAAGTAACAGATGTTAGGAGCCAAAAGTCTGATGGTGTACAAGCTCTGAATTCAACATGGCAGCTGGCCTACTTGCTAGACTTAAGCTGGGATGTCCTAGACTGAGTTTATTGATTTTTTTTCCAGTGCCTTTTTTCCAGGTGAGGAAATGTTGCCCAGAATGGAATCTCTTCTGCTGTCTTTTCTCTTTACCATGAAATTTATAGCTTTTTAACTTGTAGAAGAACTGAGACATAGCTGAGTGCCTGGCAGTCATCTTTCTTACTGGCTTTTTTTCTCCCTTCCAGGTGATATGATATCACTTGTGTTTCCAATGAGACTAGGGTTTCTCTGCTCCAGGCTGCAGATTCATGCTTCTTTTCTACTTAGTGTCTCTAAATTCCCTTAAGCTCCTATGGCATAATCAGAATTGGCAAAGCAATGCATCTTTTCCAAAATATTTGACAGTTATTTCCTGATTGAGTTGTCTAATTTAAAAAAAAATTTCTTCTGAGAAATTTCACATGCAACTTCTGCCTGCCTCTTTCTATGAATGAAGATTTACTTTGCTCTCAGAAACTTTCTTGTAACCAGAGCAGAAAAAAGTTTTTCTGAGTTATTTATACCTTCATTTATATTCTGCCACAATCTTTCAGAACAATTCAACAGATAATTATTAAGAGCCTGGGGTTTATAAAACATTTACCAAGATGCTGGGATAATGGTACACATTTCTTAATGTTTTAGGGTCTCCAAAGCCCTTTCCTTGTAACCATTAGCATGTATTACCATGCCTGGCACATGGCAGATGCTTAATAAATGCTTTTTCACTGACTGATATTCTGTGAAGGAGGAAGTAATGCTAATCTCATTTTACAAATGAAGAAACCAAGTCTCAAGAGTCTCAAAAGGACTTGTCTATGATCCCAGAGCTAGTAAGTGGAGACACTAGAGTGGCACTCTCAACATTATGCCAGACTCTATTTTAATGTCTTTTTTTAAAACCGAGGTGGCTTGGTAACAGCTACTGAATAGTACACTATTCAGTCTGAGAATGGTCTGCCTACCTGACTTTGAAGAACTGAAGATATCCTTCCTTTTTCCAGTTCCTGGGAACTTTTCACCCCACAAGTGAAGATACTCCTGGCAGCTAGCTCAATAATTTCAGGTTGTTTAATTACTTGGTGAATTAATTGGTTAATTGTTAAGTTTTTGAAGGATAGAGGCTGCATCTTGCATTGGTCTGTGCCATGACTCTAGGAGGTAATTAATATTGATGTAAACAAGTGAGATGTTTGGGATTGATGGGTTTGAGAGGGAAGTTGAACTTAGTTTCTACCGAGGAAAGGGTTCATATCTAAATTAATATGCACCATTTGTTTAAGAATAAGGAAAGCTATGAGCTCTTGCTTAGGGGGTGATTTTGTGTATATTTGTATGTAAGGAAGAAAGGCTATAATCTCAAAATCTATTTTAGTCAAAGTCAAATTAAATAGACATGGGAGAAAGAGCTATTACCCTGGAGTGGAGTTGGCAGCCTGAAAACAACTGGTTTTTATTGTTATTGAAGATCTATAAAATACATATCACATCCTCAGATATTTCAGTGTTTGGAAGGAGTTGTTATAGCATTTTGTATGTGGGAGAGCAGAGGACTATTTATTTAGTAAATGAAATTGATGTTCAAACCACATACTTGTAGTTAATGTCCAATCCTAAATATTCTTCCCATGTCTTGGGTTGAGTTTTACAAGTACAAAAATGTAAGGCCAAACCAGAAATATTCAAACCCTGGAATGGTTTTGCAAAATAGACTATCTCCCCTTCCCATCCTCTCCCCCTCCTTCCTACCTCCTTCACTGGCCCTAACCTTGTGATATTACAGATTGTGGAATTCCTGGGAAGAAACTGGAACCTTTGGTCCTGGCTATAGATGCTCAGTGAGGCCTTCGGCAGTTTGGGCTGTGGCCACAGGATGGTCATGTTACAAGCTGATCCTCCATGGGGTGCTCATGACTACGGAATGGAGAGAGCTGGTTTGGTCAAGATAAGAGGGCACATGACTTTTCTGAAGAGCCAAATTCCACTTTTCTCCATTTCTTTCTTTCTTTCTTTCTTTCTTTCTTTTTTTTTTTTTTGGTTATTCCTGTGGCACTAAGACACCTTGAAAAGTAGCCATTTTTTCTTACAGCCCATCTACAGAAGGAGTAAGCATCTTAGAAAGATAGTCTTAGAGCTAGAAGGACCTCAGGGACCATCCAGTTGAATTCAAAATTTGAGAAAGAATCCCCCTCAGCTGGTCATCCAGTGTATGCCTGACGGCAGACTTTGAATGATGGATATCTCACGATCTTCCAGAACATCCCATTGTATTTCTGAGCAGTTCTTTGCCAAAGCCCTTTAACATCTCTTAACCTGAGTCTGTATAAATAGAAACATAAAAAGTATGTGTTTCCGGATCTATGAGCCCTCTAATCCCTGATTCTGTCTCTGAAGGAGGGCACCAAGGTACCCATGAGGAGGTTGTGTTTGCTCTTTATATCTCAAACTTCAAAGTTTCTCCAAAATCTTCTCCCAACCTTCATCTCTTCCAGAATTTTCTAGACATTCATACATATAGACACATTATGTGTATATATACACACTTATCTTTCCATATATAAATATATATATATGTTAATACACATATGTGTCTATATGTATATAGAAAGAGGGAGAAATTTATTTTCAGCTAAACCATCTCTTGGTCTAAGGATATAACATAATTTAATTTTTCATTTGTCCCATAACTGCCTCATTCACAATTTCAATCCAGGTATAATTAGGTCTTTTTGTTTTGTGGAATCTTTTCATCTGTTTCTGACTCTTAGTGACCCCACTTGAGATTTTCTTGGCAAAGGTACTAGAGTGGTTCACTATTTCCTTCTCCAGCTCCTTTTTACACATAAAGGAAATTGAGGAAAACAGAATTAAGTGACTTGCCCAGAGTCACACAACAAGTAAATATCTGAGGCCAGATTTGACCTAAGTTTTTCTGATTCAGACCTGGCATTCTATCTGTTGTGCCATTTAATTGCTTAAGGGCCAGCATAGGGTTTTCTCCTTGTGCATTTTTAGTTGGAATAGGCTTGTTCAGATTTGTAGACTATCAGAGTTAGAATGCATCTTCTAGTCCAAGCTCTTCATTTTACAAATTAGGAAACTGAGGCATAGTGAAGAAGATTGCTTTGACCATGGTTATCTTCCTCTAGGCTTTGGTAGCACATGGAACAATTTGTTATTTAGTCCATTTTCATCATTTGACATATGTGAAATTTGCCTGAGGGGGGAAGTGAAAGAAGATTCCAATTCAGCTGGATCTCTGGGGTCTCGATTGTGTATGTGGTAATTGAAGGACAGATATTTGCATCTCAAATTCAGAATGTCCATTTCACTGGATACTCTACTGTAACATTTCCCCTTCTTATCTCAACTTCCTCTAGTTCGAATTAATTGTCTTTGTAGTCCATTTGGTTCTATTTCTTTTAATTCTTTTTGTTCATATGTGGACATTTCCAACTTCCCACTTTCCCTCCCCCCCCCCTTTTTTTTTTACTCAGTGGCCATTTGGCATGTTAGCTTTCCTTAAGAGAGAAGAGAAATATTTTTCCTTCCCTAAAAATGATTCATAATAATAGAGATGATGGATGACTCGAGGAGTTATAGCTATTTTTTCATTAATTCAACATATATTAAATTCTCACTATGTGTGAATCACTGTACTAGACACTGAGAGTGATTCAAGGAAAAATAAGTCATTACAGTCTCTAACTTCAAGGACCTCATATGATAGTCTAAGAGACAGATCTAATATGGGTACACAGATGACTATGATCTAAATAGCACATAAGTGCATGAGAGATACATGAAATAAATAAATAGCTCAAAAGAGGAAGAAATTATGTCTGATTCAGGGGAGCTGGAGAAGACATCATGGAGGAAGTAGTAATTGATTTGATTCTTGAAGAATAGGAATGGAGTTTATAAAAGAAGGTAATGCTTTATTAATTTTTTTTAGTGTTATCATGTGAATCAGACAATCACCAGACACTTATTATGGTACTGTGCTAGGTTGTGGAGATATAAATACAAAAAGATATTCTTACTAAGTTTATATTCTGGGGCTTGGGGAAGAGGGGTACCTCAATATTGAGAGACAGCATGTATGTGGCATAGGGATAAGAATGTGGCCAGCTCACTGTGCCACTTTGCCTCTCAGAACCTACATGTATACAGAAAAAAGAGTAATTAAAGAAAAGATAGGGAAATAAACTACATATCCCAATGACTTTCTCTCTTCTCCATCAATATAACTATTTATTCTTTATAATAAGAAGTACAATTAAGCAAAAACAAAAATAGAAAATCATTACTTCGGTCCAATCTGACAACATATTAATTCTGCAACTAAGCTACCATCTTTCTGTGGAAAGGAGGAATGATTTACCCAGTCCTCCAAAGGCACAATAAGTCAGTGTATTAAAGATCTTGAGGTCTTTCAATTTTGTTAATATTTGCATTATTGTGTTCAATGATAAAATACTGTTCTCCTATAGGTAGGATGATAGTTAAGTGGATAGGGCAGTTCTGGATCTAAAAACAAAGTCTTGAGTTCAAATTTTATTTCAGTCACATATGAGGTATGTGACCATAGCTGGAGCACTTTATCTGTTTGTTTTATTTTCCTCAACTATAAATTAGTGATAATAATAACCTTTCTCTCCCAGGGTTGTTGTGAGAATCAAATGAGAAAATATTGGTAAAGCACTTAGCACAACACCTTGTATGAATTAGGTGCTTAATAAAAGATTGTTTCTTTGTTCCCTTTCCCCTGGTTCTACTAACATCATTCTTATATAAATCCATACAAATCTTCCATTGGGTGTGAAAATTTTAGATCCAAGGAATCGTGTGCCCAAAAAAAGATGCAGGTAAGAAAGGGATGCAGAGGTGGAAGAATGGAGAGTCCAATCTGGCTGGAAGGTAAGACATATGGAGAAGAATGACTAAAGAAGGGAATAACCATTTATATTGTGTCTATAATGTACCAGTAGCTTTTATGGAGCAATTACTATGTGTCAAGTACTGTGCTTAGCACTTCACAAATATCTCAAGTGATGCTCACAATAATCCTGTGAAGTAGGTATTGTTATTCCCATTTTACAACTGGTAAAAATGAACCGAGGTAAGTAATGTACCTAGGTTAACTCCCTAGCCAGGAAGTATCTGAGGCTGGATGTGACTTCAGGCTCAGCATTCTATCCTCTGAGCCACCCAGTTGCCTATTATGGAAAGAGAATATGCAAGGGGAATGAAATGTTCTGAACAATTGAGTTTGCTGGATCATAGAATCTTTGGTTAATGAGAGTTTAAGTTTCAAATGCTTTGGTTTCAACCTTTATTGCTGAAGATTTTTCTAAAGCATGAATCCATGTTCCTTCTTTAGTTAGGACAATGTGAAGAACAGAATGCAATCTTCCTGTGACCTTATTTGATTATTTGAAATCATTTGTTCATATATAGGAACTCTAGGTCTATAGGTACAGAGGGTAGTAGAGAATGGACAAAATATGAATTTCTGAGGATATAATTTAGTACTATGTATGTATCTGTGTGTGTGTGTGTGTGTGTGTGTGTGTGTGTGTGTGTGTGTGTGTGTGATGGATGTGAGTATCTGTAAAATGTGTCAAGGAAGAATGGGCTAGAATGGGGGCCCTGCACATGCATTTTGGGGGGAGATACAGTACAGAGAACAGGCAGGATGGAAGTTTTGAAGATGGAAGACCAAAGTTCAGATTCCACTTCTGACGTATTATCTGTATGTCTTTGGCCAAGCTGCAAACTTCTTGGACAGCAATATACTGGTAAATGTTTGACTATTAATTCTCTAGAGGAAAAACATAGATATGACATACTTTTAAATTTATTCTGCTTTATTGAGAGTTTTTCTATCATTTTCTTAAGTCTAGGCAATCAATAAAATAATTCAAACCCTGATTTGTAGTGACTATAAATTTTCAAGGTATAAATATTCACAAGGTAAAATTTAAAAGTACAGTCTGTAGCAGCTGGCTCGAGTTCCCCTTGTCCCTCAATATCAGTTTCATCATCTGTAAATTAGAGGATTTGGATTCAAAGGCCTTTAAGATGCCTTCCAGCTCCAAAGATATGATTTTTTTTCTCTTAAGATGCAAATTTGGATCCAGTCTCTTACTATCTGTATGATCTTGGACAAATCCCTTTTCTAGGTCTAAATTTCATAATTTGCAAAATGAGAATGTTGGTTTCTAGAAGATATGTACTGTTCCTTACAGTTTTGTGTCTCATGATTCTTATCTGACCTTATTTTTTACTTTGTTTATTGAGTTCTGGTTAATTGAGATTTTGCTGCTGGTTTCTTTTCCCTGACTTCTCATCCACCTTGTGTTCTAATAAGAGTTCTAGATTGGGAGCCAAGAGACTCTGGTACTGGTCTTGTCTCAGCCTGTTTCCAGTTATGTGATCTTAGGCACATCCCTTTGCATCTTTGAAAACAATATTCTCATTTTTAAAATTGTTATTGTTCAGTCCTGTCTGACTCTTTATGACCCCATTAGGGGTTTTCTTGATCAAGACACTGGAGTGGTTTGACATTTCCTTCTCCAGCTCTTTTATAGATAAACAAACAGAGGCAAGCAGGATTAAATGACTTGCCCAGGATTACCTGGTATCTGAGGCCAGAATTGAACTTAGAAAGTGAGTCTTCTTGACTCTAGCTATGGCACTCTATTCACTGCTCCACCTAGCTCTTCACATGTGTAAAATAAAGGTGTTGAATTGCATCAATCAGAAGGTCTTTTCCAATTTTTCAAGTCTAGTCTGATATTTTTGACTTTCCCTTT